>NW_021703775.1:81628980-81878286 GCF_005190385.1 Monodon monoceros
CACACACACACACACACACACACACACACACACACACACACACACACGAATACTACTCAGCCATAAAAAAGAATGACACTTTGCCATCTGCAACAACATGGATGGACTTGGAGGGTGTTATGCTAAGTGAAATAAGTCAGAGAAAGACAAATACTATATGATATCACTTATATATGGAATCTAAAAAGTACAACAAGGGACTTCCCTGGCGATCCAGTGGTTAGGACTTGGCGCTCCCACTGCAGGGGGCATGGGTTCCATCCCTGATCGGGGAACTAACATCCCGCATGCCGCCCAGTGTGGCCAAGAAACAAACAAATAAACAAATAAATAAAAAATGCAACAAACTAGTGAATGTGGCAGAAAAGAAACAGACTCACAGACAGAACAAATTAGTGGTTACCAGTTGGGGGGGGTGAGAGGGGCAAATAGGGGTAGGGGATAAGAGGTGCAAACTGTTATGTGTAAGATAAGCTACAAGGATATTGTACAACGTGGGGAATATAGTCAATATTCTATAATAACTATAAATGGAGTATAACCTTTAAAAATTGTGAATTACTATATCTGTAACTTATACTGTCTATCAACTACACTTCAATTAAAAAAATGTAAAAATAATTGCAATCATAAAGTATGGTAGTATTCTGGAATGTTAAGTTGATATATCTTTTAGTCTGATGTAACTGTTAATCTAATTAAGAGTACTTTGTTTTCTTAAAAGCAATTTAGCTTTGATATAGCTGAAGAAGCATCTAAAGTCTGCCTAGCACATCTTTTCACCTACCAAGATTTTGATATGGGAACTCTTGGATTAGCTTATGTTGGTTCTCCCAGAGCAAACAGTCATGGAGGTGTTTGCCCAAAGGGTAAGTTTTCCATTTGTTGTATGAATATGTGGGGATAGCAAGGTGATTGGATTATATTATAATTCTGTATTGAACAAGCAGTTTGTTTCTGTTCCCTTTTTCCTGTAGCTTATTATAGTCCAATTGGAAAGAAAAATATCTATTTGAATAGTGGTTTGACCAGCACAAAAAATTATGGTAAAACCATCCTTACAAAGGTATGTTCTTTAATTTTTAAAAGTGTAGATTTTGACTTTATTGTAGTAGGACCTGAGCTATTACATATTTATTTAGGTATCTTTTTTAAAAGCTATACATACTGTTTTTTGTTTCTGCCTAAAAAGATGTATGCTTTTAGTGGGAAATATGAAAATAAAAAGTATAAAGAAGAAAATAATTGTTAGCTGTCAAATTTCTTTTGAGACAAGTCGGGATTATTGTTTTCCCTAAAGACATCCCTTCTGGCGCCCTTCATCTACAGCTCCTGTTAAAGGACTGCTATCCAAAATATATAAGGAATATACTGAAAACTCAACAATAAAGAACCGAACAACCCCACTTAAAAATTGGCCAGAGATCTTAATATACACCTCACCTCACCAAAGAAGATATACAGATGGCAGATAAGCATATGAAAAGATGCTCAACATTATATGCTGTTAGGGAATTGCAAATCAAAACAACAAGCAGGGCTTCCCTGGTGGCGCAGTGGTTGAGAGTCCGCCTGCCGATGCAGGGGACACGGGTTCGTGCCCCGGTCTGGGAAGATCCCACATGCCGTGGAGCGGCTGGGCCCGTGAGCCATGGCCGCTGAGCCTGTGCGTCCGGAGCCTGTGCTCCGCAATGGGAGAGGCCACAACAGTGAGAGGCCCGCGTACCGCAAAAGACAAAAACAAAAACAAACAAACAAACAAAAAAACAACAAGCAGATACCATTACACAACTATTAGAATGGCTAAAATCCAAAATACGGTAACACCAAATGCTAGTGAGGATGTGGAGCGACGTGAATTCTCACACTTGATGGTGGAAATGCAAAATGGTGCAGTCACTTAGGAAGGTGGTTGGGCAGTTTCTCATAAAACTGAACTTACTCTGGTATTACCATAGGATCCAGCAACCGTATTCCTTAGTGTTTACTCAAAGGAGCCCTCACAAAAACCTGCACACGGATGTTTATAACAGCTTTATTAGTAATTGCCAAGACTTGGAAGCAGCCAAGATGCCTTTCAGTAGGTGAATGGCTAAACAAACTGTTATATCCAGACAATGCAATACTATTCAGCACTTAAAAAAAAGAAAGAAAGAAAAAGAGCTATCAAGCCATAAAAAGACATGGAGGAACTGTAAATGTATATTACGAAGTAAAAGAAGCCAATCTGTTTGATTCCATCTATATAATATTCCGCAAAAGGCAAAACCACAGAGGCAGGAAAGGGATGAGTGGTTGCCAGTGGTTGCTTCCCCAGGTGGGGAGGGATGCATAGGTGGAGCACAGAGGATTTTTTCAGGTGTTGAAACTACTCTGTATACTTTAATGATGGATATAAGACATTATGTGTTTGTCAAAACCCATAGAAAGTGCAACACAAAGAGTGAACCCTAATATAAATTACGGACTTTGGTTGATTTAAAAAAAGTGAAATGGGATGAGAGAAGAAAAATATACTAAGCAGTTTTTGGAAACTTTTTAATTTCCAAAATTGTTTCTTATGGTACTCCTTCACCTTTTTGGTAGCACAGCATCATCAGTGGTTTGATTTCATGACATGTTTTCCTTGGTCTTCCAGAATTTTTCTATTATAAGACACACAGAACAAAAAATAAATTGCTTCGATGTTTTTAAAGTGTCAGTCTGTTAGAGAATCCACTAATGAATTTTTCCAAAGCACAGTTTGGAATCAATTCTCCATATTGCACCTTTAGGATTTGAGTACTTTTTTGCTAAAATGCAAAGTTTTCTTTACTACCATTTTAATATAAACACTTGGTAATCTTCAACACACTGGTTTCAGAATTGGGACTCTGTCTTAAAAAAAATTCCCATGTCTTGCAAAATACATACAAATTTTTTCAGATTCTATGGAGTGATTTCCCCCCCCCTTAGGAAAAAAATCAGTAAATAACTTTGTTATTTTTTGCAGTTAAATACGGGAACATTTTTAGCTTTACTGGCCAAATTCATTGTTACATTCAGGTAGAAATCCTCTGGTGATCTCATAGGTTCAGTGCAGCCCTTTAACTGGATTCTGATAAATAAAATCCTCTGGGTCATTAAGACTGTCATTGGACCTGAATTCAGTCACTGGGATAAGGAACATTGTTTTGTTGTTCTTCAGTTGTCTTATTTTCACCCACCCCCTCCCGCGCAATAGTTAGATCTTAACAGGAGTGTGATTGGGGTGAGGGGCGGGAGGTTGGGTGATTGACTGTTAGCTATTGGGTTTACTGGTGCCAGGCAGTGTTTGGAATGGCCAATGTTTGGTGCCTCAGTAAGAGTGTTCCAGTGTATCGTTTAAGTTATGTTTTCTTACACTGATTTAAATTCATCCTTATAATACTACTTGCAATATTAAATCCCATGAATTCTGTTTAATTTCTGTAATTGATAGAAGAAGTCATAGTCCAACATCTAAGACAGCAGGGCCCAACTGGCCAGAGCACTTGATGGTTGGCTATTAGGAAATAATGTTTGCTCTGCATGATCCTTCAGGAAGCTGACCTTGTTACAACTCATGAATTGGGGCACAATTTTGGAGCAGAACACGATCCAGATGGTCTAGCAGAATGTGCCCCAAATGAGGACCAGGGAGGAAAGTATGTTATGTATCCCATAGCTGTGAGTGGCGATCATGAGAACAATAAGGTATGTATTTTTTGGAGCGTTTTTTATGTGGTTAGGAAAGAAAGAGGCTATGTTTAATTATAATGAGAGCTCAGAAAAGCTTTCCATTCTAGGGATGGAATGGCAGATTACGAAGTACCTTGAAACTTGGTTGTGTGTATTAAGAGTGAAACATGGTCCATCTAAATCTGCTCCTCTGGACTGTTTGTTGTCAAAGATGATCATGTGTTGGTTTGGGCTGTGTGGAAAATTAATTAATATAATGGCTTGCACTGGAGTCCTAGTTTGCAGGATCTGGTGGGCTCAGGCTTTCAATTAAAAACTTCATTTAATTTACAGGTTTGTCATTCATATTAACCCTACACTGCTTCACAATTTGCACGTTTTAATAAACCTTCGCAAAAAAATATGTAATTTGCCATATGTAAGCGTCCTGTGGGTAGGGCCCTTCCTTGCCTTTCTGGTTACCGGTTCTGTCTCCAGTGCCTGTTCGGGGTAGCTGGTACATAATAAATACTTGTTAGGTAAATAGAGGAATGATTTTTTGCTTTTTTAGAGGAACGATTTTTGAGGGTGTCTGGTGGAGTACACAATACTCATTGATTTGGGACATGGTAAACAGCTTCAGAGACTTTGCTAAGAGTGGCTATGACTAACTCGTAGAGCCTGAACTGAAAGTGTTCATAGATGTCTGTCTGGGCCTTCTTCCTCTTACTTCAAGTTGAGCAGCATGAGGCATCACGAGGAAGAGATTGTGGTTTTGTGCAGAATTTAAGTGGGCTGGGGGATGGGCTAACCGTCTGCATCTAATCGGGAAGGAAGTGTCAAGTTATTTGTCGTGACTCCCCTTTTAAAGCCTGACTAGGAGCTAGAGGAAAGGATTACTTTTGCGTTTCCCTGGCCCTGACCCTGCCTTTTAAAATTCTGGTCTTATGTTTTTTTGGTCATGTTTTTTGTTGCATCTTCTTTTCTTTGGCTGTTAGGTGTAAAGTCCATTCCTCTCTTTCTTTGCTTGTTATGCTTTGTTTTTCCTCCCCTGGACAACCTGTGCCTGAGGAGCTCCCTGTTCTGCCTGTTCTTCCATTGTATCACATTCCCTATTTTTCTCCTCTTTCCAGAGGTTGTCTCTCTCTTTCTAATGAGGTGCATCATAGTTCAGCACTGTTCACTGGAAGGCTCTGTGATGGGGGAACACTGTCCGCTGTACCCAGTGCAGTGGTCACTAGCCCCATGTGGCCAGGAAGCACTTGAAATGTGGCTGGAGAGACCAGGGGACTGAATTGTAAATTCTGTTTTGTTTACATTCAGTAGTGGTTGCCTGGGGCTGGAGGTGGGAACGGGCATTACCTGTAAAAGGATCTGAGGGACCTTACTGAGGTGATGAAATGTTCTAAAACTGATTTATGGTGATGGTTTCATCGCTTGGTAAAATTACTAGAAATCACTGAATTGTACAATTGAAACTGGTAAATTTTGTGATATGTAAAATATGCCTTAATAAAGCTGCAAAAAACCCAAACAACAACAACAAAAAACAGTGTGGGAACAGAGGGGAAATGGTGAGGATATAGGTGAGTCACGAAGCCGTGAGTTGATAATTGCTGAAGCTGGTGAGGGGCCATGTGAGCATTCATGAATCCATTCTGTCCACTTTATAGATGCTTGAACGTTTCTGTAATAAAAAGTGTGAAATATGTGGTGAGGAAAAAGAAATTCAAATAATCACATATGGCCAGTGGCTGCCGTATTAGACAGTGCAGCTCTAGTTGTTAGTCACTGCTTCTTGGTCATGAGGATGGCATTGGTACTTTGGCGTAAAATGTTTTACTTTGCAGACTGTTCACGTGAGCATGCGTGGTGCTAACCCTTCCTGTTACAAGTTCTTCCTAAGGGAGACTTCCCCGATGGGCTCTTGGAACAGCCCTGTAGGAACTCGCTAATGAGAATGGAGGCTGGGCAGAGCCATTTACTTCTGGAGCTGCTAGTCTATCAGCGAAGAACACTTTATCCATTTATTTATTTTGTCCCAAGTGTATTTTCTTTAATAGTTTGGTTTACCCAAGTAGCAATCTCCTTGTAAAAAGATACTGAGCATCTTCTAGTCCCACATTTTAATTCCTTAATTAAAATTAATTCCTTAAAATGTTTTTAACTAGGTAAAAAAGGCTCCAGGACAAAAATAAGGTGGTTCCTCGACCTAGAAAGACAGGACCTGGCACCTTACACCAGACAAGCCACTGAGAAGTATCAAGCCACAGGCTCTGCTGTGAGCAGACGGCATTAGGGATTGTAACCTCTTAGAGTTTATTGGTGGGAGGAGAAGGGGGTGTGGTAAGGATACAGAGAGAGGCCTCAGAGGTCTTCGGGGAGTGTGGAGGCAACAAAAGCGAGAGTGAAGTGGTCACTTTTCCCTCAGCTCTGTCCGGGGGTCCAGCTGCTTAGGGGTGTGACTCTGATAAATTAGCAAAGAGATCTTCTTATTGGTTCAGTGTGAATTTGAATTCATAAGGACCTGGCCTCCCATAATGAACTGGTAGAATTGAGCTCATGACTATGCAGTGCTGGTGAATAAACGCAGCAAAATACTAACTGCCTGAGGTCTAGACTGAAATAACCAGGCCCCTTAAAAATGTCTTTACTGTCCTTTAAAAAAAATCCAGTTAGTATTTCCGTTTAGGGAGATGGGGTCTTCAGTGTCTTTCGGAGAGTAATCCTTTTGTATCTGATTCAGTGGTCACAGTCACCTTTGGAGGGTCGAAAAGGAAAATCAATTCAGTTTTTTCTTCCTGTGTAGGGAAAACCTACACAGTTCTTCCCTATTCTGTGTTTCTTCCTGTGTGTCTACTTTACTATTCATAGAGCCCACTTCACTTCTGACCCTTCTGGTCACCAAACGTGGAGGTTTTTCTTGACACTAAGCTGTTTCCTGCAACGCCAGCTGGGTTTAAGTCAGTTCTGACACTCTCTTCCTGGAGATAGCACCAGATCCCAAAGGTTAAGGGCTCAGTCCCATAAGAGTGCCCTGATGCTGCGCTCCCCCCCTCACATCCCCAGATGCCACTCACAAGCCCAGGTCATCGCCTGTGCTTCTAAGCAACTGGCTATAGATTGGGGGTTCCAATGACCCTCTCCTTGGGTTCAGTTAATTTCCTAGAGCAGCTCGTAGAACTCAGGGAAACACGTTTGCCAGTTTATGATAAAAGGCTATGATCAAGGATACAGATGAGCATCCAGATGGAAGAGATGCATAGGGCGAGGTGTGTGGGAAGGGGCGTGGAGCTGCCCTGCCTCTGAGTGCACGCCTCTCCCAGCACCCCGCTGTGTCCACCAACCCCTAAGCTCTCTGAACCCTGTACTTTTGGGATTTTATGGAGGCTTCATCACATAGGCACGATTGGCCATTAGCTCCGTTTTAAGCCCTTGTCCCTTCGAAAGAGAATGGAAGGCGGGGCTGAAAATTCCAAGCTTCTCATGGCGGCTTGGTCATTTTGGTGACCAGCCCCCATCCAGGAGCCACCAAGGAGCCCACTCCAAGTCGGCTCATTACAACAAAAGACACTCCCATTTTGACCCAGGAAATTACAGGGGCTTCGGGAGCTCTGTGCCAGGAACTGGGGCCAGAGACCAGTGTATATTTTATACCATTTCATAAGGGTCCTGTGCTCTCTGCTCCTCAGGGGTCTCATGGCCCTTGTCTGGGTTGAAAGTGAAGCCATTGTAGCCGTTTGCAAACGGTGGCGGCCCTACCTCTACAAGTACCCGCGCTGAGTTTTACCCAAGTCTTGTTCCGCTTCTCTTGATAATTTCAGATGGTTTGGGAAATGGACTCCATTTTAGAGCTCCAGGTAAAAATGCCCAGATTTAGGTCATTTTCATGTTTCTGTATACCAAGTGGGCAAGCTAGGGTTCAGGCTTCCTTTGAGATGCTGGTCAACTGTAGAAACTGAAAGAAACTTAAGATCTTGGGGACTCATGAAAACGTTTAGGTAATAATTTAAAATTTAATCTTTTAATAGACTATATGTAATAACATTCCTCTTACTAAGCTCAACTATTTAAACACTTTAAACATGGATCATTGATGTAAATATTCAGGGAAAGATGAAGAGGTAAACCATAGGAGACCCTGTTTTGCAGGCCTGGATCGTTACATCTAGGAAGATGGCCGCCTGTGCCCTCTTCTCAGTGTCCCTGCAGCGGGGCCTGTGCCTGAGCCTGGGGTGGCTTAGAGTCTGGTGACTCTCTGCTCGTGCTAGACTGGCTGGGGTGTTTGGTCTCAGCATTCGTGTAGCTTACTTTCCTGTGAAGAATTTTAGGCTCTTAACCACGTTCATGTCACCTTTTTAGCATCTTGCAGAGGGCCATGATTCAATTCCATACAAATGACATTTAGAGGCGACAGTGAACCTGACATACCTTCAAGATGGTTCTGATTGTGGCTTTTGTGTTAAAGTTTGTCCCTGGAAAAGAAGCACAAACACCACCTGGGAATGAATTTTTATGTTATTTTGGGTCCTATGTGGCCTCTTTTCTCTTAAGATGTTTTCAAACTGCAGTAAACAGTCGATCTATAAGACCATTGAAAGTAAGGCCCAGGAGTGTTTTCAAGAACGCAGCAACAAAGTGTGCGGGAACTCCAGGGTGGACGAGGGGGAGGAGTGTGACCCCGGCATCATGTACCTGAACAACGACACTTGCTGCAACAGTGACTGCATGCTGAGGCCGGGCGTCCAGTGCAGGTGAGGAGCGTGGCGCGGGGTGGAGTTGGGCGCCTGACAGGGGTCCTCACAACAGCGGGCTGAAAGCGCGGGGCTCTAGAATCATCAGAGGGCCTGGCAAGTGTGCGTTTACCCCTTCTGCCCTTTATAGCGAGAAAAATGTTTTCTGGAAAGCAACGTGGCATTGTATCACAAATCCTCCATCTTGCATCCTCTCTGCTGTAGCGATGCCTTAGTACAAAGAATCTTTTCTAAGGAAACAGAGATGTACAAAGATGATTTAGCAGGGGTGTTCATGGCTACATCCTTTTATAATAACAAAATATGGGAAACAATCAAAATGACAGTCCTGGGACATAAATTAATTATTGTGTATCTATACTGTAAATAGTGTTGAAGAATACTGTTTAATCCCAGAAACTGTGGAGGAAGCAGGTTACAAGTTAGAAGGTACTTAAATTTCCATTTTTAACGTCCAGTGCCTGGCTTAGAAGTAGGGGGAAAACTTTGATTTATGGTCACAGATTTAATGGAATACAGTGCTTATTAACACTGTAAATACTGATAGGGCTGACTAGTTTCTTGACCACTGTTGCCTTGTGGGCTTGAGTATTTTTTGTTTTGTTTTTTTAAGTTTTTGGCTGCGCCATGCAGCATGTAGGATCTTAGTTCCCTGACCAGGGATCGAACCCATGCCCCCTGTGTTGGGAGTGTGGAGTCTTAACCACTGGACCACCAGGGAAGTCCTTTTCTTTTTTTTTTTAAATTACTGTATTAAGTTAATGAAAACCAAGGACACCAAGATGTTTTAAAGATGGGTCACTTTGGACCACTGTGCTGCGTGAGTCTGCATCAGGAAGGGCAGATGGACCATGTGCAGGTGGTGCTAGCACCTGGGAGTCTGTGCAGGAGTGGGTGACCCAGCCAGGAGCCCCTGCCCTGCCATTTCAGGGCCCTGTGGCATGACCGTAGTCTATGCTGTGGGGCTGTTCTTTGACTTGGACTGTCTGCTCTTCCTCTGTAGTGATAGGAACAGTCCTTGCTGTAAAAACTGTCATTTCGAGACGGCCCAGAAGAAGTGCCAAGAGGCCATTAATGCTACTTGCAAAGGCGTGTCTTACTGCACAGGTATGTCCTCCCGTCGGTTCTCTTGGAATAATTTGCTCAAACAGGTATGTGTGTGTTGGAAAGCAAGATTGTGTTTCATTCAGATGAATATAGCCCTTTCTTTTTTTTAACCTCATGTGCAGAGTTGAGTTGATCTCAGCACACTTGTCATTGGTCTGTGCAAGACCCGTGATTATTTCTCTTCGTTGTTTATTCCCTTTTATTCACTTCCATTCTCCTTCCCCTCATAGGCATCTGCTTTAACGTGTCTAATATTTGCCTAGATAGGTGTATATCCTTGAAAGATAGCGTGTTTATCTTCTGTATATGTGTGTTTTTAACGTGCCAAAGTGATACTCTACCTTAGATCATTCTTTTTTTTAAACTCAATACCGTGTTTTTACAACTCTTGTTTTCTATTGCTCTGTATTTCTGTCTGTGTATCTGTATCTTTGTATCTAGTTCATTGTTTTGGGCACTTGTGGAGTGTTTAGCTTTGTGATTTACTATATTTTACTTATTTGTTCGCCAAGCAGTGGCTGCTTGGATTGCCTTTATCTCCTAATACGACAGATAGGACTACACCGAACACCCTTACACACCTACTTTGGGAGCTCTGAGAGCTTGATGAGTGCATATGGAGGAGTGGGTGCATACGGAGGAGTGGAATTGCTTAGTCGTGGAGGGAGGCATTCCAGCGTTCTCTAGAACAGCAGTAACGGGTTTTGTCAGTGCCCCCGTCAGTGGTCCAGGTTCCTGTATTCTGATGTCCTTGCTGACACACTGTATTATCCAGCTGTCTTATTTTTTTTGCTGGTCTGATGAGTATAAAGTGATTTCTTCTTATTTACATTTTTCTTGAACATCTCTTTATATTTGTTAGCTATTTAGATTTCTCCTTTTGTGAATAACTAGTTCATTTATTTGGTCCATTTTTAAAAATTGCATTTCATTTTTGATATTATTGATTTGGAGGAGTTCTTTAATGATAATCCATTTGGTTTAAACATTGCATATGCCTTCCTCCTATCTGTTGTCCTTTTTGGAACTGAAATCTTTCACTTGAATCAAATCTGTCATTTTGTTTGTGTGTTTATTTTTTTGAGTTGTGGATAGTTACAAAGATATTTTCCACAGCTGCTTCTGTAGCTTCATAATTTTACCTTTCACATTTAGGACTTTATCTGGAGCTAAGTTTGAGATTGTTTTGATTATCAATATTACCTGTAGTTCTTATTACCTGTAGTTAGTTGCTCCTTTAAAAAATCTCCAAGCTATATTATTAGGTACATGATTGGACATATTCCCTACATCTTCTTGATCTGCTATTCCTTCATCAGTATGTAATGCTCCTTTTTGACCCTTGTGATTTCTTTTAAATTTTTTCTTTTTTAATTTGTATTGGAGTATAGTTGACTTACAGTGTTGTGTTAGTTACAGGTGTACAGCAAAGTGAATCCGTTACACATATACTGTTTTAACTTGTTAATATTCAGTCTGCTGCCTGTTTGTTGTTCTTGTGCCTGTTTGTCTGGTGTATCTATCCCATCTTGTATTTTTCTAATTTCTGTGCCCTTTGGTTGCTTGGTTTGATTTTTGTAGCAGCTACAATTAACATATAATACCACCTGCCCATTTAAAGTGTAAGTTCAGTGGTTTCTAGTATACTCACATTTGTGCATCCACCTACCAGTCTGTTTTCATCACCTCAAAAAGAAATCCGCATCCTTCAGCCACCATTTCGAGTCCCCTCATCATCCCAGCTCCAGATAGCCACTAATCTACTTTCTGTCTCTATGGATTTGCCTAATCTGGATGTTTCATATAAATGGAATCATACAATATGTGGGCTTCTTTCCCTCAGAATAATGTTTTCAAGGTTTATCCATGTTGTAGCATGAATCAGTCCTTCATTTATTTTAATTGCTGAATAATATTCCATTGTATGGATATATCACGTTTTTTATTCATTCATTAATTGATGAATTTTGGATTGTTGCTTTTTGGCTGCTATGAATAATGATACTATGCAGATTTGTGTGCAAGTTTTTTTTTTTTTAATGAACCCACCCAACTTTTAATTAATTAAAGTTTTGGCTGCATCGGGTCTTTGTTGTTGTGCGCGGGCTTTCTCTAGTTGTGGTGAGTGGGGGCTACTCTTCGTTGTGGTGCGTGGGCTTCTCATTGTGGTGGCTTCTCATTGCAGAGCACAGGCTCTAGGTGCACAGGCTTCAGTAGTTGTGGCACGTGGGCTCAGTCGTTGTGGCTCGCGGGCTCTGAAACGCAGGCTCAGTAGTTGCGATGCATGGGCTTAGTTGCTCCGCGGCATGTGGAATCCTCCCGGACCAGGGATCGAACCCATGCCCTCTGCAGTGGAAGCGTGGAGTCCCAACCACTGGACCGTCAGGGAATTCCCGTCTTTTTGACTGTAGCCATCCTAGTGGATGCGAAGTTTTATCTCATTTTGAGTTTTCCTTCGGCTTTTACACGTGCATTTTATGAGGTGTTACTCATGATTCTTACATTCTGAGATCTGTCAGCATCACGTTAGTTTGGCAAATGTCAAGAGCCTGAATATCTCAATCAGTCTTTAAAAAACACTTTCTAGGGGCTTCCCTGGCGGCGCAGTGGTTGAGAGTCCGCCTGCCGATGCAGGGGACGCGGGTTCGTGCCCCGGTCCGGGAAGATCCCACATGCCGCGGAGCGGCTGGGCCCGTGAGCCATGGCCGCTGAGCCTGCGCGTCCGGAGCCTGTGCTCCGCAACGGGAGAGGCCACAGCAGTGAGGGGCCCGCGTAGCGCAAAAAAACCCCAAAAACCCCCAAAAACCCACTTTCTAGCTGTGCTCAGTGTTTGTCTTTATTGTAATAATAGAAAGATGTTTTCTTTAAATAAGTGTAAGTAAAACAATTAAAAAAAAAGATATTCCTTTTCAAACAGCCTTTTGTTCCCTTGGTATTTTATACAAAGTAGCAGCAGCAGCATCACCTGGGCTCTTGCTAGAAATGGAAATGCTTGGTCCCCTCCCCGGGCCTCCTGCAACTGGCAGCTTGGGGCAGGGCCCAGCCCTCTGTTGCAGCATCCATTGGCGGGTCTTCATGCATGCTCCACCTTGAGTGCCATGTTACATAGGTGATGCTATGTTTTTAATTATTTTCCTGTGCGTTTTATACTCTGATTGTAATCTTTTAAGAACAGATGTTCAACAAATGTTCTAAAGCATTTTTTATGTCTCTGCTGAGGGCGGCATAACATACTAAAAATATGGTGACAGAACAGAATACAAACCTCCCCTGAACTTGCGGTACTTTTTCCAGAGTTTGCTTTCAGTGGCAGTGAGTTTGCTATAAGACAGTCTTGTTGGCACTCTGAATGCCCAGCACCCATAACGGGTTTTATAAAACCAGAGGCAGAGGTAGCAGCCTAAGCAAGTGTCTCATATGTTTTAGGTAGTTAATGAAAGGCTACTTTTGTAGGAAATAGGGCAGATTCCTTTAAGTTCACAGCCCTTTGAGTCCGAATCTTTTGACTGGTTCCATTCCTCAGTTGAGAGGCCAGGCCTGTGGTGTTTCCGTGCAGTGGTCTTTCCCTTCCCTTTTAGTGCTGGCTTTCAACTGCTCGTGCTTCTCATTTTCCAGAATGAGTCATTCGTTCCACCCTTTCTCTCGAATTTAACATCCTTGGTTGGCTTTTCTTTGTCCTTACGAATCATTGATTCATTTAAGAAATATCTGTGGCTTACCTACAGTGTGACAGGGATTGGACATCACTGATTCATTAATTGTTTTGGGCTCTGCTCTCATGGAGCTTACCAGTCTGGTGGTAAGAAACAGAAAATAACCACAGGTAATCGAATAGATGTAAATTGTAAAACACGTGCTCTGAAGGGGAGAAGCCCGTGGAGTGACAGAGCATGGCGGGGGTGAGGGGCCACCAGCTTAGGCAGGGTCCTCGGGGATGGCTGAGAAAGGCTGAGCAAGGAGGTCTTGGAGAGAAAATCTGAAGGGTGAGAAGCAGCCAGTCCTCTTTAGAGAGTGGAGACAAGAACCTTGTGGGTACTGAGCGCATACAGTCAGGTTCTGAGGTGAGAGAGAAATGGAGTACATTGAAGGGTGGCCGTTGGAGCGGGCGTGTGGCTTGGGGATGGTCGTGTGCCTTCCTAGGGAGTTTGCGTCTTAGTCAAGGGAGGGCACACAGGTGTCTTTTATTGGTGATAGTAGTAGAGATCTCTTTTGTATATACATTCTTTTGTATGTATGTTATGTTTCACAATATAAAGGTAAAAGAATGCTTGGCACGTGTAAGTAGTGATGGAGGCGAGGCCGCGGGAGCCGGGTGGACGCTGGGAGGAGCGGGCAGCTTGGTGCCCGGCATGGCCAGGCCTCGGTGCTCCCCGGCTGCCGGGACACGGGCCGCCCCGTGGAACTGGGCCACGTGACTCAGGGCGGCCCGTGTGCCCTTTGCGTGCTGCAGGTAACAGCAGTGAGTGCCCCCCTCCTGGCGATGCTGCCGACGACACGGTGTGCTTGGATCTCGGCAAGTGTAAAGATGGCAAGTGTGTGCCCTTCTGCGAGCGGGAGCAGAGGCTGGAGTCCTGCGCGTGTAACGGTGAGCACGTGGCCCTGCCTATCCTTGCAGCGGGGCGAGGGCAGGAGCAGCGGGTGGTGTGCGCAGACGGACCGCTGCCTCCGGGTCCCGCTCCTTCCACGGTCGTCTCCGGAAGCCGTCCTGTCCATCTCCCTCGTGGCTGTGTTTTCAGACCGTGAGGCCACTCGGCGGCGAGGCCAGAGGGGACTGCGGAAGGGCGGGTGGCTGGAGGTCCGTCCTCACTCCTCCTCCCACTGGCCTCGAGCTCTGGTGCGGCCCGGGACCCACCCGGCGCGGCCCAGGCCCGGGTCCCCCCTCTGTTGGGACGTCTGCTGGGCCAGCCGCCGCAGCTCCCTGCCAGACGCCTGGGGCAGGGGCCTCTCAGCCATGGCCTCTGGGACCCTTGTCCTCAGATTTCCACACTGTTTTTGGAGCCCTTGGGTCTGAGGAAGGGCCTGAGGGACTGGCTGGGCTCTGAGCTCCCCGCCCTCCATCAGAGAGAGTTCTGCTGCTTTCACAACAAAAATCCCAGAAGTCAGAACCCCTGGGATGGGCACTTAGCATCCACACAGTGGAGCAAGCGGCTCTTCCAGGTGGAATAACATGTAAATAAAGATAACACACAGTAAACGTCAGATGGTTTATTCAGTGAGCGCCAAGAGGCTTGGGGTGCCCTGGAAGCACACATAGTAAGTGCCCAGGAAATGCTTGATATGTGAATGAATGCGGAGAAGGTTTTTGTTTTCCCTTTAAAGTGGTTTTGCTTGTTTTTGTGTTTGGTTGATTTCAGTTTTTCCTAAGAGGTCAAGTAAAGATTGTCCCGAGTTATACGGCCTGTTGACCTCTTGGGCATTCCTGCCGTTTGTACGTGTGCCATATACCCCATGTGCTGTCGGAGGGTGGTGTCCATGGAGGGAGAGGTCGTGCTTAGGCTGCGGTGCTCCTGTCGCTGGCGGGTCACTCAGATCTGCACCCGAGGCTGGCAGTTCTGTCACAGTGGCTTGGCTCTCGCTGGAGCCTTGGCTTTCCAGAGTGTGCTGGAAACTGAGAAGCCAAGGATTGAAACCCGCAGCGTAATAACGCTGGGACGAAGGGAATCATTTAGCATTATGAAGGGTTTGAAGTAGAGAGAATCTGCCTTTTAATCTCTTAAAGGAAACTTTTCTGTGTAAATTGTTTTTACCTTTTGCTTTACCTCTCTGAGGGCTGAGGAGCCTGAACTCAGGAGTTACTCCTTGGCAGGGGGAGGGGAGTGGAGGGGAGGGGTGTGAAACCAGGATCATATTCGCTGTTGGAATAAAAAATGAGTGCAATTCCTTCCCTGCGGGAGCGGGGTAGGAGGGGGAGAGGCAGGAGGAGAGCGCGTGTCTAAGAGGCTGTGCTCTGTTTCAGAAACCGACAACTCGTGCAAGGTGTGCTGCAGGGACCCCTCGGGCCGCTGCCTGCCCTATGTCGACGCCGAACAGAAGAACTTATTTTTGAGGAAGGGAAAGCCCTGTACAGTAGGATTTTGTGACATGAATGTGAGTATTTATTTATCTGCAGCTTTTTCTCTAACAGCCAGATGTGAAGTTTTTATTTTGTAAGTGCTGGGTTTTGCAAATGGAAGGGAATCAGAGCACAGATGCTCACATGTCTATCTGTTGTCCTTGTGTGAGAGTCTAGTTACGTACTGTGTGTGTGACCTCGGAGGACCAGGTGCTCTCAAGAGACTGGGCAGGACCTGGGGGACTTTGTGGTAAAGCTGAGTTTGAGGCAGGGAGTCCTACTTACTTGGTTTTCTGGGCTAATTATAAAGGTCACTAATTCTGCAGGATTGCAAGCTCTGATTTTGAAATGGGTGCCGAGTGGGCAGGAAAGACCTACGGGCAGCTTGACTCACCTAAGTCAGACCCTTCTGCTGTCCACAGAAACACGATTTTATTCCTGCACTGTCACGGAAGAGGGCTTAAGTGGCTTGAGAGGCTTCTCTGGCAGTGTGTGTGTGAGATCAGTGCAGTCCTTACTGGAATTGGCCCATCTTTAACAAACTGGTTTTCTTGAGTTTTGTCTTCTGGTAATTCTAAATTCACTTATAAAAATGGACTGAGTGTGGCGTGTCAGTGACAGAGAATGCTACCTTCTTAGGTACCCATTCCAGTGTGTCAGAGATGGCTCTTCTGGCCGTTTGGTTTCAGTGGAGCCCTTTTCGTGTTAATTATGTGTTTGACTTGAAGGAAGCCATGTTCCTGCTAAATGCATGGCCGCTGGGGTAATGCCGGGTGCTTTCTGTTCACAGGGCAAATGTGAGAAGCGAGTGCAGGATGTCATTGAGCGGTTCTGGGAGTTCATTGACAAGCTGAGCATCAATACTTTCGGTACGTGGTTTCCCCAGGTGGGTGGTTGCTTGGAACTGAGCTGATTTCACTGATGACGTTAGAAAAGTGTGGTTTCAGACTGATAGGCCCTAATCGTGCATTAGAAGATGGAAATAGTTACCACTTTTGTTCTGAAGCGACTTTGTTGGCTAAAAAAAGTGGACACATTATAGGTCTGCCCCTGTGTAGCATGGATGCACAAATTTTAAAACAAGGGAAGTAAAAATACTGGCTTCTTTACTAAAAAATGAACATGTGACAGTTAAGTGTCCTTCAGTCCTGTAGATTGCAAAGCTGAATCCTGCTTGATATGAGTCATTTACTTAAAAGTGGGCCTCAGACTTTGCAGAAGCAAGGATGCACTGTGTCCTCTAGGGCTCATAATTTAGGGTCTAGTCACAAAAACAATAGTACCCAGACAGCATCAGCGTTGTCTTCGCAAGCACTGTTCCTAGTAGGAGCCTCCTCCAGGATGAGTCCCCTGCACTGTCCCTCTGGGGACTGTGTGGGCCCTCCTGTGATATGATCTGTTCTCCACGAGCACATGGGCCCATTCTGGGGAGAGCTCCCGTGTGTGGGGGGACAGCTGGGTGTACAGCAGGTGGCACAGAAATGCTTCTTGGTACCAGCTCAGTTGTTATATCCCGCCAGCAGTCTGTGCCGTTTGACACGTGATAGTACTCTAAGAACGTTGCATTTTCAATTTCTAAAGTACTTGGTCAAGACATTCACTGTTTGGAATTGTTCACAGGGAAGTTTTTAGCAGACAACATCGTAGGCTCCGTCCTGGTTTTCTCCTTGATATTTTGGATTCCTTTCAGCATTCTGGTCCATTGTGTGGTAAGTCACCAGTTTTTAAGTAATGAAACATTTTATTAAAATTTTGAGCAACTCGAACCATGTTACCTTCGGAAAAGATAAAAATTTGTTCTTAGAAAAATCTGACCTGCTGTTTCCAATGACATTTTTGGTGCTATCCCTGGAAAAGCATTTTTTGTAAAAAGATTAATGGTCTCTAAAAAAATTACATTTTTTGTGCACGGATGTTTCGCTCTCATGTATAATTTCTGAGTTTTATACTTCTAAGCACAGGAGACTGGTTAACTGGGCTTGTCCAGGACCTCTGAGGAGTGAAGCTTCTAAACGAGCGCACCCAGGCTGACTTTGCTGTGGCAGAGCAGATGCCAAACAGCAGCATTCCAGACATGCTGCCCCATCAGGTCTGCAGTCTTGGCATCGTCGTCTGGGGTGCTCGCTCAGATGCTTCCACATGAGGAGAGGGAGCCGTCTTCTTTATTGTTCAAAATGAGTAACAGTTAACAGTTGAATAGGGCTTTGAGAAACTCCAGGCACTTTATGAAGTTTGATTTTGAAACGGGTGCTGAGTGGGTAGGAAAGACCTACGGGCAGCTTGACTCGCCTAAGTCAGACCCTTCTGCTGTCCACAGAAACACGATTTTATGCCTGTGCTGTCACGGGGAGGGCTTCAGGGGCTCGAGAGGCTTCTCTGGGCGGCCTGGTCCTGTTTTCCCGAAAATTTCTTTCTCCAGAAATTTTCTTATAGATCCGTTCTCCTTGCTTCTGTGGGAAAAGGAGGATTTGTCTGCTGTGTAGAGATGAGGACGTCAGAGCCAGGCTTCCAGGCCTGTGCCCTGAAACCCCTGCGCGGGGCCCTCCCGCGAGCATGTGGGATGCTCCGGCCCGGCGAGCTCTCGGGTCTTCACGGCCCCGTGCCTTCCCTTGGCTGCGCGCTCTCACTGAACGGCTCTTCTCTCGAGCGGCGAGCCTGCCGGACGCCAGGAAAAGCCCTGCGAAAGCAGAGCGGTGTTAAAGGGGGCGCGGTGGAGGCTTTGACAGATGGGCGACGGTGCCATCCATTACGGTCGCTTTTACCTGAGAGTCAGACCTGCGTGGTTTACGGCGAGAGTTACGACTGTGGACTGAGAGGCCTGACGCTCGATTTCTGCGCAGGGCTGCCGACGGGAGGGCGGGCAGTGGCTTGTCTCTGATCTCAGCGGCCGTTCAGGGCGGCTGGGCTGGAAGCCAGGCCCCGGGCAGGGAGGGCGGACCACGTGTCCAGCCTTCTGCAGGGTGTGTGTCAGGACTCGAGGCCTGGCGCTGCCAAGAGCTGGGGCCACAGCGACCCTGGACACGGCTGGGAGGAGTGACGAGGCTCTGGTGGGCTGGGCCGCACGGAGCCGCCCTCGTTGTTCCTGCCCGGGGCTGGGCCTCAGACACCAGCGCTTAAACCTTGCCTGTTTCCTTACTTAACGCCAAAAAACACATTTCTTTGACGTGCAAACACTTGGGCAGAACCCTTAAAGCGTGGCTGCGAAGTTCCTCCTCTGCGCGACCTGCTTCCACTTTATACACCTCCAGCTCTGAGTTCGTTCTTCCCTGGACAGTAGGAGGGGCTCATGAGGAAGGGGCGCTGAACGGAGCTGTTCGCAGGAGTGACGCTGCTCTGCTCTTCTTTCTAGGATAAGAAACTGGACAAGCAGTTTGAATCGCTGTCTCTGTTCCACCCCAGTGTAAGTATCTCTCACGAGTCGTTCTTGGTTGTATTTTGAGGCCTGCTAAGCAGAGACCTTCACTGGCCTCCCCAGCAAGAGCCACCAGCCTTTCCAGTGGCACCTTCTCTGGCAGGAAGGTCCTGGGGTACCAGGAGGGATCTAGGTTGGATGCAGTGACAGTGAACGTTCGCTAGTCGCTTGGAGGGTCAGCCCTGAGTGGTCAGCTGTTCAGCACGGGCTTAGTTTAACACTGAGAGAGCTTTTCCTGTCTTGGGATCCTGACAGCGTTGTTTCTTGTGAGTCTCCTTTGGGTCTTCAAACGGCGGCGTGTCAGGACTTGAACGCTAACCGCTCGAGTCGCTTCTTGGGGTGCCTTCCCCAGCGTGGGGATCAGGGCACCGGCGGGGGCGGCCATCTGCCGGGTGAGGCTGGGACTGTGGGACCTGGGGTGCACCTACTCCGTGTCTTTCCAGAACGTCGAGATGCTGAGCAGCATGGATTCCGCCTCGGTTCGCGTCATCAAGCCCTTTCCCGCACCCCCGACCCCGGGCCGCCTGCAGCCCCCACAGCCTGCCCCTGCGGTGCCCCCCGCGCCTTTGGTGCCCGTGGCCCCAAAGCTGGACCACCAGCGGATGGACACCATCCAGGAGGACCCCAGCACGGATTCGCACGCCGACGAGGACGGCTTCGAGAAGGACCCCTTCCCAAATAGCAGCACGGCCGCCAAGTCGTTCGAGGACCTCACGGACCATCCGGTCACCAGAAGCGAAAAGGCCTCGTCCTTTAAGCTGCAGCGTCAGAACCGCATTGACAGCAAGGAAACCGAGTGCTAGTTCAGGACCGCGTCCCGAGCGCTCTGACTTCCGTGTGCAGAATATTTTTATAGATTTGACCTCAAATCACTGCAGTTTTTGTGAAGATTTGGGAGAAAAAAAGGAAGTGACTTCACAGCAGATGCTGGTCATGTGTTTGGACTTCCTTCGCATACGTAATACTTGTGTGGTCAGGCCCTTTTCCTTCTGAAGAGGTAAGGTGAATCTCGCTTATTTTGAGGCTTTCAGGTTTTAGTTTTTTTGATCTTTAAGATATCCTTCAACCTCTGACGCAAAAGCAGAAAATACAGCTGGATTAGGTTATGAGTATTTACATTTTTGTAAATTAACTTTTTATACTGGGAACGGCACTGATCAGGGAGATGCTCAGTTTTTTTTTGAACACTGTAATGATCCAGCAAACATAATGAGGCATTTAGCAGTTTCTCGTGAGGATAACTGGAACACAGAATAGATTTATTTATTCTTTTGCCTTGAAGACAAAGGGAGAAAAAACCAATGTATACAGTCTCCAAAATGTGGGTTCTGTTTCTAGGTATTACCTAGAACTTGTAGCAGAAGAAGGGAATTACACTGCTAAATTTAGGGATAAGGTTTCTTAATTCTAAATTGTTAAGAATCTCTAATGTCTAGAATTAAAACAATCTAGCTTAAATTGTAGCTCCATGAATCTACAGAATTCTGCCAACTGTTTTAGGACCCCAGAAAGCTGGGCAGTTTTTGTGTGTTTCTGAAGTATCTTCATGTATCAATACTGTCACCATCCTCTTAAAACATTCGCCATTCAGAAAGCCTGAACTACTTCAGAATAAGAAAGTTATGGTCGCCTCTTCTCAAACACTAGTGGCCAAGAATGCACAGGAGATGGTTTCTGCCAAAAGAACCGGGTGTGATGTGCTGGCCTGGGGCTTTCTCCCCACACAACTGATTGCTAGAAACCCTTGGTACTGACCCATGTTACTTCTTGATCTAGTGCTTCAGTATGGTCTGCATCTACTGTGTGAAGGATAGAAACCATCAGGTTGAATTCTGATTTCCTTTTTAAAAGCTTTTTTCCCCTGCTAAGTACTGAAATGTGCTCACCAGCGAACACATTTTAACTGAGATAACTTGTAAGCTTTGAGAGCAATCAACCAAACCTGTGACAAATCGTATCTTTTTTTCTAAGGATGTGTGTTACGCAGATACCTGTTACACTAATACTTGAACTTGTACCTTGTGGTATTTGCTGTCTTTTAACTAGTCATAATATTCTTATAGTTAACACTTTTGCAATCTGATATAAGGTGAGTGGGGTGTGTGGGTGTATGTATGAGAGTGAAATGGTTCCCAGCTGAATGTAAGAAACCATTTTTTATAAAATTGTGACTTTTTAAAAAACCAACACTGTCTTTACCTTTTTTCCATTTATAAAATTAACAAGCTGCTCAGGGTGTATTTTGTAGCTGTGGCACTGACGACACCTGCATCCATCAATAAATATTTATTATCAAACCACGACGTGCCTAGGTACAAAGCCGTCCTGAAAACGTCCGATGCTTTGTTAATCCTGGTGGCAGATGTTTGTTGGTGAGTTTTACTGCAGGGTCACGAGCAAAGGCTTGAACTTCTCTGACCACTTATCTTGGGGTCTTTGTGCACTGGCGACTTCCTGTTCTGTAGATTAACAGCTGGACTTGGTTTTCTGTGACTAGTGGGCCCCATCTCCCAGAAGACTTAGTTCTGGTTTTGCTTCTGCCATGTCTCGCCAGTAAGGGAGCAGCAAAAGCAGGGAAGAGACTTTCTTCTCTATCGAAGGCCAGAGATGAGAGAACAAAAACTCATTTCCTTTTGGTGATAAATGTAGTCCGTCTGGCAAACAGGAAGAAGAAAAGTCCTGTAAGGGGAAGAGAACGCAGTTAAAGGGGTGGCTGGTCTCCCAGCTGTGGCCCCAGGCGGCGAGCCCCCGGCCTGAACAGCAGCCTCTGGTGCTGCGTGAGCTCATCAAATGCTCCCACGCCCTTTGTGGAGGGACAGTGTCTGCATATGACACATGGAGCGTCACAGAACCTCACACCATTAATGAGCGCCTGAGCCGAAGTGTCCTTCCAAGTCAGCAGATGGAAGAAGAGGATCAATGAGTGAGTAACAGCACACTGATGTAGCCAACAAAGTGAAAAATTTGTTACAAGAGCTCAGGGCCCAGTGTGTCAAGTTGTTTTCGACTCTTCTCACTCTAGGAATTAAATTGACAGGCACAGTATTAGATGAAAAGACTTTGTACTGTCCAGAGTCCAGACGCCCCACCCCTGGAGCCCCTTCTCCTTTGGGGAAGAATCCTTTCCCTACGTGGGAGCTCCGCCCATCCCCCATCCCCATTAGAACTTGGAACTGGTTCATGACTTGCAGACCAGGGATTCCGATTGGCCGCAATCCTCCTGGGCCCTAGTTTTCTCATCTCTGCTGTGTTTGTTAGGTCAGATGATCGCTGAGGAAGACCTTCCCAGCTCTGGACTCTTAATACGTTAAGTAAGTCTAAAAGGACTTCAAAGAGCCACTAGCCCAGCAGTCTGCAGTTTCCTTTTCTCTAGCAGCATTACTTTTCCAAACCATCTCAGGTGGAAGCGTAACGCAGACAAAAACACAGCTCTGGGTGCTGTCTCAGCGGTCACATGGCCAAGCCTGCTCCCGACCTGGGAACGGCACAAGGTGGGTCAAGTCCAGTCAGGGTGCAGAGGAACACAAACATGGCCGCCTCGTCTGCGGTGGGACTGCTGGGTCCCACGTAAGCGCACGTTTATTTAACTGTACAGGAGGCTGTTGTGCTGTCTTCCGGGGTGGCTGTGTCATTCTGCACGGGGACTGGCTTTTTTACCTTTTATATTTGTAAGTGGGCTTTCTGGCTATAAACCAATTAGAACTCCGTACCTCAAATATGAATTTTAGTTAACACCATATTCTACTTAAATGCATTGTTTTGCCTCTTTTAACTTTCCCCCTCTTCATATTATAAAACTTGGCCTAGATGTTCTTAAATATGAACCATTTATTGCTCATTCATTTCACTACATGCCAACTTCTATTAAAGGGGTTCCCAGAGCATGGTGCCAGCTGCTGGGTGGCGGTACAGCACCAGGCCAAGCACGGTGCTGGGTGTGCAGGCGGCCCTGCAGCTCCTCCACTCCAGCCAACGTTTTCATTCCATTTGGTGAAAAGGACAACTGTCTCACCCACTCAGAGCTGCTCCAGGCGGACAGTGCATAGCGTGGTCACTTCTGCGTGACCCTACTCACCCGACAGGACCGAGCATGCCACTATACCTGACTGTCCTTCTGCATCAGGGTCCACAGGTCAAGTGCATCAATCCCACAGTCCTGGGCTACTTGTAAACAGGCCCTGGCATATTCACCAACGACTAAGTTGAGGCGATTTAATTTGCACCCTATGGAGAAGAGAAAATCCAACTGCTGGATTTTATGCAACTGATAAACCCAAGTGCTGGTCTTTGTGCAAGTTCTACTACCTGGAGGGTTTCTCAGTTCAAGTGAACAGGCGTGTGCCTACAGACCCAAAGTGGGCCAGCCACGGGGCTTGGGGGACACAGGACGGGCCTCACGGGTCACTAGTGTGCTGCCCTCCCCAGCACAGGACCAAGGACGATGGGGATGAGGGGCCATGGAGGGCATTTAGAGGACACCGAATAGACACAGAGGCAGAAAAGGCCAGGGGAGCTGAGCGGCTTGGCTAGAGTGCAGGCCAGAGGCGAACGGAGTTGGGCAAGTGACTGCTACGGGGTACGGTGGGGAGGACCGCTGGGCTCAGGCCCCGAATTATTATGTGTAATGAGAAGCCACAGCCACGTAGTGGAAAAGTCACTTGTAGACTTTGGACCAGAGAAGGCGAGAGCTGGAAGGGAGCACAGAGGTCACCCAGGCCAGCCTGGGGGTCAGCAACCTTTCTCTGCCATGGGCTGGACAGGAGTCAGGCTTTACGGGCAACTATTCAGCCCTGCCGTCACAGCTCCAAAGTAGCCACAGACAACGTGGAAACCATGGGCCTGGCCAGTGAAACTGTATTTGTTGTAGGCGACGGGGCGTGGTTTGCCCACCGCCCCCGCAGTGTGGGGACTCTCACACTCAGGTACAACAGGATCACCGGGAGATGCACTGGGCGCTCCCCTAGACTTCTGCTTCCACAGGTCTGGGATGAGTCCAAGAATCTGCACTTCTGCCAAGTTCCCAGATGACACTGATCTGCTAATCTGGGACCACGGGAGAACCACACGTGGTCCAAAGTCATAAACGTGGCTAAAACTAGAGTGATACAGGACTCATTACACACACGTCTACAAGAGTGCAACAGTCTCATGAGACGTGCCCACCGCATTCTAGATACAGATTTTTCTATTCTATTATAGTCCATTAAAAAAATGTCACAACTCACTTGGTTTCGCGATCCGCGCATGGGTCGTGACCTGCAACGTGAGAAGCACTGAGCTCTGGCCGCACTCCTCTGCCCGTCCAGGCTCAGCCTGAATGCTTCCTGTAGCGACTCTCCACCTCACAAGCCATCATTTTGACCTAAAATCGCCCTTGATGGTGCCCATGGGGGTCTTCCCTTTGCCCTGTGGAGCTAACAAGCAGGGCCTTCTGTCCTCTTTATGTGACGGCGCCCTTCAAATATGTGATGACAGCTGGCCTAGCTCCCCTGCTAGCCCAACAGCAGGAACTGGGTTCTAGTCATCTCTGTATCCTGCGCACCTGGCCAGGTCCTGGTATTGCACATAAAAGTGCCAAGACGCATAGTTGGTGGGGACAGAACGGGAGCCAGAACCCTGGCGCTGGCGAGCCCCGGAGCAGCCTCCGATCACTCAACCACCAGTTGGAGGCGGCAACTGGTGGCAGTGGAGAAGGGGCCACGTGCAGGTGGAAATGGGCAAAGCGACCTCCCCCTGCCGTTCAGAAGTCAGGAAAACACCCCGAGTGCGGATGTCAGTGTCAAAGCGCAGCCAGCCCGACCCTCAGCGCCACGGCGGTGGCCTCCTGTGCACCCCGGAGCCGGGCAGATACCAGGCCCGGGGCCTGACTCACGCACGGCCAGAATCCTTCTCTGTGTCACGCTACGACATGCTGGGAGCTCTGCTTTAACTTCTGTCGACTAAAGCAGACAGACGGGAATTCACAGGCCCCCAAGAAGCTGAGGCCCCAGGCTGGAGACCAGGTCCCACCTGCTCCTCCCTGGGCCCGGCATCCGGGCCCACGCTCACCTGAGCTCAGGAGCTCACCCGCTCCTGTCGCTGTGCGGCCTCACAGAGCGGCGGCAGCGGCGTGGTGCGGATGAGCCTGCTCTCGGGCACGCCCACGGACTGCAGGTGCTGCACCGTGCTCGTCAGGTTCGCCGCGTACTCCTCCAGGGGGATGCGCTGCTTGGGGTTCTCACCTGTTTGGGAGCAACGCGGACACTTCAGCCCAAATGCACATTTGCTGTAAGTGATGACAATTGAGGTTAATGCACATTCACAAATGGGCATAACTCGTGGCATCGCTGGGGAACTGTTTAGCGCCAAGCGCAGAAAGAGAAGGGGCAAGAGTTCAAGTACAGAGTCCTACATAAAACAGACTCTAAAGGCTCTGGCTCAGGGCCTTGTAAGCGCTCTCGCCTTTCCTCCTTTACTGGTCATGTGGCTATTAGTCAATTAGGCTGAATTTGTTAAGAAGTAAGACCTGCGCTGGGCAGTGAGCCTGCCCAGGTTCTAGCCCGGCTTTGTCACTGGCTAGCCACGTGCCCTTGGACAAATGATCAGCCTTTCTGTACCTCCGTTTCCTCGCTGGTAAAATGAGGATGACAGTAGGGTCTACCTCATAGAGTAGCTGTGAAAATTACATCAGCAAAGTGTGTAAGGCACTTAGAGCAAGGTGCCTGCCGGGAAGGAAGCCCTCAATAAATAAACTAAGCAACAGCTAACGTCACTGCAAAGGATTCCTTCTAGACAGGCTCACACACGGCTCCCGGCAGGCCATTTGCAAACCACACATGAGTGTAATCTAGGAGAAAAGTAACAGCACTCATGATCCTGCCACCCAGAAAACCACTGCTGGCACTGGGTCATACTTCCCAGTCTTTTCCATGCAGATATGGAGACTTAAAAAAAAGAGGGATCACACTGAAGATAAACGACCATATTGTGCTTTTTTCCACATAACATTATGAGCATCTCTGTGCCTACAAAAAGTCCTCAAAAACATGGTGTTTAGTTGTCGGGTGACCACAATGGATGCTTCTATTTCCTTACTGTGCAGCATTCTAATTTTTTGCTATTATAAATAACTGTGCATAGAAGTCTTTACACATATACCTGGCTGCATTACATACTAGGTGTTTCCTTAGGCTGGGTTTCTAGATGAGGGAAGTCTCTAGGGAAGCTTTCCAGAAAGGTTTCAAGTTTTCCCACCAGTACTGTAAGAATGCCTGTTTTCCACACTTGTCAGCTGTAAGTATTACTGCTTAAAATCATGGATTTGAGAGTCAAAAAACCAAAACTCCTTGTTTCAGTTTTCATTTTGTGGCTAACAGAAGTTTTACACATTTTCAAACATGTACTGGCTACTAAATTTCTCCTGTTTCGATTACCTGTTCCTGCCTTTGCCTATTTCTTAAACTGGAGTTAACATTTTTCTTAATTGATTTCTACATTAAAGACATTAACCTTTTGTCTCTCATGCCTTTGCAAACATTTTCCTTAATGTGTCATTTTCTTTTAATAGTTTTTTGACACAGCTAATTTATTTCACAAATCTATGTTTTCCTTTGCAGTTTCCTCCACTGCAATTTCCTCTAAGTTTTTATACTTAGAAAGTATTTCTCCCTGTCCTAAATTTGATAGAAATTCACCTGTTTGAAAACTTCTGGGTTTTTTTGGAACGAGCTTACAGTCTCCACTAACACCTGTAGTCTATGATCTCACAGGCGGCAAGACTTCCTTGCATCACAGTCGGCAGCTGTCCCTTCCTTCCCTTCTGTCCAGCCTCACCGGAGAGGCCCGACCGTGTGCCTGTTAATAGCAGACCTTTGCTGCCGGGCGTGGGGCATGGGAGAAGCCTCTGGAAGTTGACTACTCTTCTCCTTTATGCTGAGCAGAGGGCTCTCCTTTCACGAGTAGGAAAGGAAGAAAGGCCTGTGCCTCTAGTCACAGCAGCAGTTCTTCCAGAAATACGGAGACATGTCTCCTGTTCAGACCTGCTTCCCATCGCCCAGGAGTCAAGCCTGTGCTGGGTCAGGGCGCTGCTGCCCTGAGCTACCCTTTTTCCATCAGTGTGAGTCACACAGCAAGGTGTCCAGCAGTTTGACCTCTCTGCTGCCAACTACATCAACTAAAGAGAAAGAAATATTAGAAATTGAGCACAGCACTACTGGACTCTAAAAAACAGTCAAGTGCTTGAAATTTTAGGTCTGCCAACGACCCAGGCATGTAGAAAATAAGTCGGGAATAAAATTCACTGACATTAAAGAAAGCCAGAAGAAATACAAGGAAGTAAACTCAGGGAACTCATTATAAATTTGGCAAAACTTTACCTACTGGGAGACAGGTAAACAGATGAAAAAAGTATATAAATTTAAGTTTGCCCTAACGAAAAAAACCAAAAATGAACTAGGAAAACAAGAATGCCTTTACCTTTTAGCGCACTGTCATTGGCACCAAAGAAAATTGTAACTGCTACTGGGCTGTCCAAACTGTTCCCCTTCCGGATTAGCCTCGGGAGGATAATTTTCACCCATCTGGTATTGTAACCCGAAAATCCACGATTCAGAACATCGCATTTTCTGAAATGAAAAATTTTTAAAGATGAATTGTAGGGACTTCCCTGGTGGCGCAGTGGTTAAGAATCCGCCTGCTGATGCAGGAGACACGAGTTCGAGCCCTGGCCCGGGAAGATCCCACATGCCGCGGAACAACTAAGCCCGTGCGCCACAACTACTAAGCCTGTGCCCTAGGGCCTGAGAGCCACAACTACTGAGCCCACGTGCCACAACTACTGAAGCCCACACACCTAGAGCCCGTGTTCCGCAACGAGAAGCCACTGCAATGAGAAGCCCGCGCACCACAATGAAGAGCAGCCCCTGCTCGCCACAACTAGAGAAAGCCTGCGCGCAATGAAGACCCAATGCAGCCAAAAAAATAAATTAAAAAATAAATTAAAAAATAATAATAAAAAAAAGAATAATTGTGAGCAAAGAACTATTTCTGGTCGCCTGTAGCCAACCTTCCGTGTGGGAGGGTGTGCTTGGGATCACAGTGCCCGCTCTGTGCCATGGCCCTGCTGCTGCCCAGGTGTCACTTTGGTAAGATCAGAGCAGCAGCAGAGTTGAGGCATGTTCGTCCCCTTCATGGTTCCAAGATGTAGCAAGTCCATCCCATTCCTTGATGAGAGAGGTTATGAATAATAATGAACAGAGGGGCTAAGCAGACTAGCTGATTTCATGCATGGTCGATGGGGTACTTTTGAAATGGAGTTTACAGCAGGCAGGTATTAAAGGTAGAAAGGCACTAATAAGCTGGAACTCTAATGGGATAAGCGTACACGGAATTCCTGAGACTTATTTTACAGACCGTTTTTTAAGGGGAGGTTTAGGTTTACGGAAAGACTGAGCAGAAGGTACAGACTTCCCCTAACCCCCAGCCCCACTCCCCGACGACCTACACCACCCCCCAGTGGGTGCATTTGTTACAGGTGCCAAACTACACTGACACACGGTTCTCATTATTACCCGGTGGTTTTGATTCAGTAGTTTTAGTAAATACGTATTAGTTGTGTTTCAGTTTAAACCAGTTTAACGGGCATTTTATTCCTTCTTAAAAATGTATGATTTGATTCACAGTACTGTATGGTATACTGAAAAAACCAACCATGGAAACTGAGCTGGCTGCCTGTGTTAGAATCCCAGCTCGAACACTGTGTAGCTGTGACTTCGGGTAGGTTTGTAGATGTTTCAAGTTGTCCACTAAAAAAAATTTTTTTCCCAATGAATCTCCAACTTCAATTGATGGTTAGCAAACCGATGTGGTTAATTTTGGTGTATGGTTCAAATTCCTACATATAAGCAACTAAGCAGAGAAGCTAGGGCACCAAGAAATAACTGCAGGCCAAAGGCCAAGCACCAGAGGCCAGAGAACTGCAGGAGGGACTCCGGTTTGATGCTTCTCAGCATTTATAAGCCTTGGGGGCAACAAAATTTCAGCCACGTTTATTTCTAAGTGTGGTTCTTGTGTTTTTAGTGTGTAACGATTACAAAATGCTGACTAGCCATTTTAAAGCCTCCACTTAGAATACTTTAAAATGGAACACTCTAGAATTTTGACAAGTCTGTCTTACATCCATCCAGTAGTTCAGTCACGCACAGCAGCACTTTAAAAAGCAAGAGGCAGGCAGAGCGCCTAGGCCCGTGAGCCATGGCCACTGAGCCTGCGCTCCACCAAAAAAAAAAAAAAAAAAAAAAAGCAAGCGGCAGAACAGCTCCCTCCCTGAGGCCTGTATGCTGTGGCAGTGACGCAGAG
Source organism: Monodon monoceros (assembly GCF_005190385.1). NCBI lineage: Eukaryota > Metazoa > Chordata > Mammalia > Artiodactyla > Monodontidae > Monodon > Monodon monoceros. Next base: position 81,658,319 of record NW_021703775.1, read on the forward strand.
CAGCCAGTGCCTGGATCTCGCTGCCCTCGACTGGCAAGGAGGCCTTGACAACTTACTTAATTTCTCTGGGCCTCAGTCTTCCCAGCTGTGAGAGATGAACACTAATACCCAATCTGCTAGGATATGTGAAGATTAAAAGTAATGTAGTGGCCAGATACGTACAAGGAGCTCAATAAATGCCAGCCATTATAGATTTTAAAAAATATATATATATCATTATTATAAGGCTGTGAACCAAAAAAACTGCTAGTGAGGCCCATGGTTGAAACTGTTAAAGTTCCCTTCTGAAAGGGGAAGAATATCTGAATTTCTCTGGACTGAATAACATAATCAATAGTGCCCAAGTTATTCAAAAGGCTGGAAGAAACTGGAAAATTAAGAAAGGTTTTTACATGAATTCCTGGCTAATAACAGGTATTTAAGTTCAGATGAAGTTGGGAAAAGGATAGGAATTAACTAAAAGATTCCTCCCAAAACATCCAGGCTCTGTAAGATTGATTGCCTTCCAGAAAAAATGTAAATTAGGTTTTTATAAATGACAACAGGCAAGAACATATCTTTAAAAGCAAACAGAAGCTTTTAAAAACTGAAAAAGGTGAGTTTTTTCTAACTTTTCAAACCAAGTATTTTTGGTTAAATACTTGGATAAGGCTAAAAAAAGATTGATGAAAATATATCAATAAATTAAAAGCATTTAAGTGGATTTAAGAATGGTTAAAATGCTTTTTGTACTGAGTATACAAAGATCTTATTTAAAGCTAAAACTTAAGGATGTCACTGTGGGACACAATTACATATTTTAAATTTATTGCTATCCATGTAGGCAGTACAGAAGGGCAGTCACAGTAAGGTGACTCTTAATAACCTTCAAACTTGGAAGTTAGGTGAAATTAAAACACTGAATCAAGTCAGTTCTGGGCCTTGCACGTGGCTGAAGCAGACAGTCTCTGCAAAAGATTCACCCCCAGCGTCAACGTGGCCCGCCCGCCCACAGGAGGAGCCCGCTCTGCCTGGGTTCTAGCTCCGGGCCGCGGTGCCACTCTGGTTCACAACGGGCTCTCTCGGGCTTGGCCGAGGGCAGTGAGCCCAGGAGAGGGGAGGCGGGACTCACCCAGCTGAGGCCTCCCGGTGGCCGCTCGGTTTTGTGCCTGCTGTCACAAGATGCTTTTAAGAGTGACACAGATAAAGCCTAACAGACCACACACTGTCTGCAGCTTCATCTTTTCCTATAATTACTCTCAATTCTGAAAAATAACTACTTGCTAATTAAATGGTCTTCTAGCAATCACACCTGTAAACAATTCTGACAAGATTTTAGTACTAACATTATTATGTACTGGAGAAACATTTGCAATGCCTGCAGTTTTTCAGACCATTTGAATAATTATTTAGCTTTTCCGTATCTTCTATTTGATGAGAAAAGGTTAATGGACTGATTAAACAGGTACTGAATTTTTAAAAAATAAGGAGCCAGTACTTATGGAGCACTTCTCACGGGCCAGGCGCTTGACAAAGCGGCGCACAGCAGCTGACTCACCCTCCGGCAGGAGAGCAGGGCCCTTGTCATCCCCAGAGCTGGAGGATCCTGGGCTCTGGGGCCAGGCCACCTGACACTTCTTAGTTGTGTGGCTTTGGTATCTACCTCTCTCCACCTTATTCTTCTCAGCTGTAAGACGGATAGGAGGATGATAAATCACTGGGCAGCTGTAGAGATTAAATGAGACAATAAACATGAAGTATTTTAAAGTCTCTGGCACCTGAACTGGAACATTGTTTCCCTTTTAATGATTTCCGTTTGGCAAATGGAATACCAAAATCATCACTATTTTTATTAATCTGATATATTTTAAAATATTTTTTATATATCTGATATATTTTATTATTTATTTTATATATCTGATATCTTTTATAAAGAGAATCTGGGGGGAAAATCTCTATCCAAAAATAAATCCAACTTTGGTTTTAGAATATATTTTGTATTCTTTCAATTGAACTCCTTGCTAATTATTTAAATCGTACCCACCATAACTGAAAAAGAACTTGTCTTGTTTAGATAGTGAATAGCTGTATTTTCGGATCCAAGCCCCGAATATATTTTACAACTTTTAGGGTTTGGTTTCATGAGGTGGCAAAGTTTAACTGAACCTGAGCGCTGCCCTTCTCTCCCCCAACCCCTCATACACACTAACTAGGAAAGGCCTGCAAAGACAAAAAAAGGAGGAACTTACTGTTTCAAACTGCATCATTCACTCTCTGCTCCATCAATAAACACTCAAGTAGGAATCTAGAAACTATTCTCACCTGACCAGCTTGTCCGCCAGTGACGCTCCCCACCCACCCTGCTGGAAAGAAAACTGCAGAAAGAAAAGCCCATTATGCTTCATCATGTAATTAGGCCATATGCTCAGCAACTCCCCTCTTGTTTTCTCTTTGTACTCCCTGACTTCTCCGCCTTCACCATTTGCTTTGCTCCGCGGTCGTTTTAGGGATTACTAGAGCTACACCTCAGCAGCACTCTGGAAGCAAGAGGTAGTTTTCTTCCCTGTCAATTGGATTTGAGCCAATCACCTGCATTTTATTGAGACCTATATTAGACTCACTGTTATCTAGAAAAATTACTTAAATCTAGGTACCAGAGATGAAATCAACTGTATGTTCAGTTAGGAAGTGAAACCCACACTACACTACCTCTTCATAGTTGAAAGAATAAAGAAATTAATTACAGAACTCGGTGAATATTTTTTGATATACATTCCCATGGAACTTGGAGAGTACTTACTGCCCTAGATGCCTAAAAATAACGTTACCAATTGTTAGCATACACACAGAAAACTGGTTTAGGAAGTCATGTCTGAATGTGAGAAGAATAAAACAAAACAAAATGAAAAACACCATGGGAAGGTAATTTTTAAAACATGCTCCCCCTCCCTGAAGTAAGAACATCTATTTTTCCTTGAATGAGAGTTGAAATCATCTTGGCTGAAAAGGTGATCTGGGACCTGGGGTCCTCGGCTGCAAAGCTTGCCCCTGGACCTACGTCTCCTCCTTCAGCAACAGAATACAAAGAAACGCTAAGGGACTAAAAATAACCGCGTTCCTGCGCAGCTGGGGCAAATTATGGACAAGACACAAAAAAGGCCAAAAACCCAAATGCCACTTCCGAAGAGCAGAGAGCCAAAGCAGGGTCCTGCGCGTGCCCCCTGCTCTCAACACCGCCAGGGGGTGGGCGAAACACCTCAGCCGCCCCTCCGCCCGACCCCTGGACACACCCCTACCCTCACCCCATGTAAGGAACGAGCTCGCCTCCCACCGCTCGGGCCTCTTTTTGGGGGCGGGAGCGAGCAAGGGAACCTGTTATTGTTTTCGCTCCCCTCCTGCAGGTGCAGGAGCCCCAGTCAAGCCCTGCCTGAATTTCTGGACTGGCCTCTTATCCATTTCTACTGATTGGAAAGGCCAAGAACCCTGGTCGGTATCACTTGGCGGCATCTCATTCAAGAGAGCGGCGAGATGTCCCATCAGAGGAAGCACGGGGGTTGAGTGTTTTCCGCATGGAATAGGAAGTACGAAACTGCAGGAAGTGCTTCAGGCGCCGCCGTGATCTGTGCAAGGTGACGCCCCAGGAAGCTCCGCGTGGCACACAAAGCACTGTTCCCGCTGTGACCAAATTCAAAGTACCTTTCAGGGAAAAGGACAACAGCCACTGACCAGGAAGACACTACGATGAACACAACGTGCCAGGTCTTCCCAAAATCCCTATGAAAAATGACACAGAAAGGAAAGAGCGGCCAGCCCAGGCCCTGGCACGCCCAGCGCGTGGCGTGGACAAGTCCCTGACTTCCCTGCACTTCGTCTCATCCGTCAAACAGACCCCCTAAGACTAAACGGAACGTATGTCCAGGACTGCAAAGCCGCGCTGCCCTCCTGAAGATGTCATCCTCCCTGAAGTTACCAACACCGAGAAATGAACCAATGCCAGGGTGTCACGAAGGGGCCCTGGAGGCGGCAGGGACACGACGCTCTGTGAGCGTCCAGGCCTTGGGGCAGCATCTGCTGGGGGAAGCGGGGTGCAGGGAGGCGGCCCCGACAACTTCATAACAGTCGGGAGGAATGGGCCCCTCCCGCGCGGAGGGGAGAGCCAGGAATCACCGAAGAAGCCTGGCCCGCGGCTCTCGGCCAGGGTGCCGCCCCCCCCCGAGGGCGCGGCGAGGACGCCCAAGAGACCGGGCCACGTGGGGGCCGAGCCGGGTTCCGCGGAATGGACGGCGCCGAACGGCGGTACCTGGGTGGTGGAGTCGCCGAAGAACAACACCCGAGGCCAGAGCAGAGAGCTTCCGCACGCCACCGCCTCGCACACCGCCATTACCCCGGTAGCCGGGAGGCGGGGCCACGCCGGATATCCGGGCGAGGAGACTAGCCGGGGGCGGGGCAAGGCCAGATATCCGGGCGGGGCGAGCGGCCGGGAGGAGGGGCTCCCGGGGGGCTGGGAGGCGGAGGCGCCTGCGGAGGCGCCTGCGGAGTCCGACGCCTTCGCTCGTTGGCTGTCTTCGTGCGCTGGCTCTCTTTCCCGGGTCGCTCCGTAGGGGCTCCAGTAGCAGGTCCCAACTGGTCCCTTCCTTCGGCGACCAACTGGTCACTTTTAAGACGTGCGATAGCTGTTGCTTCTTGGAAAGCTCATTTTTGTCCGTTTACAAAAGCTTGGCCCCCTGCATGCATTCGCTTTTTGTTCACTTATCCGAGTCGTTAGATGCGGGGCGCGCGTGGCTACCCTGCCCTCGGGGAGCCCACCTGCCCTCTGGCCATTGTCGCCTGTCAGTTCCCCAGGCGGAAACCAACCCCGAAAGGAGAGCGATTTGGCGCTGCCACCAGATCCAGCATCACCCACCCCGCGAAGGTGGGTTCAGTTTGAGCGAGCCGCAAACACTTCCAAGGGGCTCGTTCATCACGCAGCCCTCTCTTGTTAAGTAAAATTAGGCAAGCATTTGTCCAGCGTTTTGACCTCAAAGAGAAACTGACGACATGTGCTAAAGACAGTAAGGCCGACTATCCAGGAAGGACAACGATGGTGGGCTTTTGCAGTAGGGAAGATTAGGCTAAACCCTAAATACAAGAAAGAAAAGGGATTTATAGCCAAGGAGCAAGGTGAGGGGTCAGGTGAATGTAAAAGTACTAAGAGGCGGGGTAAATCTTTGCTAAACTGCCCTGACAGGGTTCCTGCTGAAGGCAGGGCAGAGTGACATCAGGATGCGGAATTTGAGCAGCTACTCAGGGGAATCAGACCAAGAGGGAGGGATTTTTGCTAAACCGACTCGGCGAGATTCTTGCTACAACTGGGCTGAAGGGGCCAAGGACAGGACCCAAGGTGGGGGGGGGGCTTAGTCAGAGAGAAGACAGAAGAGCCTGGCGCAGGTTTGCTCAAGCACTTAATGAAGTGTGACAGCTGTGATAAAATCGAGCCAGAAGGGTGTCCTGAAACAACTGAGCTTAAGGTGAAAACCAGAAGGGGAGCAGTGTGTGTTAGAATAGCTGCCGTTTCCGTGGCTTGGACGTAGGGTGTTGCGGGGGAGAGTGGCTGGAGCTGGAGAGGCAGGTAGGGCGATACAAAGCGGGACCTCGTCTTCAGGCTGGATTTCCCTGGCTTCAGCTAGAATCAACTGGGAGCTTTAAGAATGTGCTGATAAAGGACCACCACTCTAGACCAACTAACAACACTTCTGATGGTAGGTCGTGGGCATCAGTACATTTTTAATGCTCCCCAGGTGATTCCAATATGCAGCCAGGGTAAAGAACCCTTGTTAGGCCAAGTTAAGGTGTTTGGATTTCATCCTAATTAATCACAGTAAAGAAGCCCTGAAGGATTTTCAGCAGGGAGGCTTTCAGCAGATCTGTTATTTTAGGAATCAGCTATAGGGAGAGGAGGGAGGGAAGCTGGGGCAGGAACCAGAGGGGAAAAGATGACTTGGACTCCGAACCACAGTGGAGATGAGATGAGGACAGATTCAAGAGCAATTTAGAATCCTTAACTGAAACCGGCTACCTCAGGGAGAGGGGCTAGCAGAAAGGGCTTGCCATTTTTGCTGTGTATAACCTGCATGGTAAAGATATCACAAGTGTGTAGTTTTTGTAACTTAAAAATGTTTTAACATCTATCATAACACACTCTTATATGACATTTATAAAAGGTGACCCTTAGGCCTTTGGTTTGGGCCAAAGACAAAGTAGGGTATCTTATAGAAATAAATGTATTTGGTTTCAAGTAAAAATTCAGATTCAGGCACCGAAGTGTGTCACCAAAGCACAGGGAAGGACTAAGCAATGTCAGTGCAAATTAGTGACTGTGGCTGACGGATGGCTTTAGCTTGACAGTGAGGGTAACAGCTCTTTAGCTGCCCCTTCCCGTGCTTGTTCCCACCCCCTCTGCTGAGGGAGCAGCCAGACCCTTCACTGAAGTAGAGGCCAAAGCCGCCCCGGGCAGTCGACCTGCTCCCCCAGCACCCGGCACCCGACAATCCTGTGTCCAGTTACTTGCAAGTCTGAACTGCTTGTACTTGGAAGAAAATGGATTAATGATTAAGTTATACAGGAAACGATTCAACAAACATGACAAACCCTTGAACCTGAGTCATAAAAATTATATTTTGAATATCTCTGAATTGAATGTAGACATACAAAGAAAATATTATTGAATCTCAAAAGTCCCAATTTTACAGACATATAAATTAAGGAATTTGTCAAGAATAATGGGAGGGAAGAAACAGAAAAAGGGCTTAAAACTTTAAGTGATAATATGTAATTATTAATTCAAATTCAGAAAATGGATATGAAAATTCAAACCATCACTCATTTCCTTCCTGAAAACGGACAATAATACATTCTGTTTCAGATGCTATGAGCAGATCTTAAAGGTTTCAGTGGGAGCTGCATACAACCCCAGAAGCAGAATCAGTAACGGCAATTTATTTAGCAGTGGTAGAATAATGGACAAATGAGTTGGTAATTTAGCAGTATTCAAATAGGTGCTGGAATAAAGGCCATTTGCCATCAAAAGTAAATAGGCTACCCCAGAGAAATTAATGTATTTTATTTTAAGTCACAGAAGTAGAGTCAAGCATTACAAAAAAGTTTAACATCTACAGAGACATAAGGTTATTAGTGAACTGGCGTGAGGGCCTCATATAGTCTCTGGGCCGCCAGTTCCACCATTTCTCGGAGGGACTCGTCATCTTCACTTCCTTCTTCACATTCTACAGTCTGAAAGCGAGAGCACAGACATGCCTTTCAACGGAAGTGTCTAGAATTATTATATGGAAGATAAACTAATGCTCTTTAAGAACAATCGTTTCCCATAGGGGTGGGGGGTCTTGATTATTAAGAGCCAGAATCACTGCACACCTGTGGGTCTGCACCTGGATGCAGAGACATTCCCGAGAGCACGATGACTTTGTTAGAGATTAACTTCGGAAAAAAAAAGAATAAAGGGAAAGTCAAGTGAACTATGTTTACTTCAAAGCCCATGTTTGGATCTAGTAGATAATACTCCAAGGAATCTAGTCTGTGCGCCACAAATTACTTAGCAAGCAATGGATGTGGTCATCTAATCAACATTTGGTATTAAATTTGGTTTAGAGTCACTCATCATCTTCCAGTTACTCCTCAACTACAGAACGCTATGCTGTTTAAAACAACTTTTATCACACAGTAAATATCCCTCATGCAGTTACTCCTCAACTACAGAACACTATGCTGTTTAAAACAACTTTTATCACACAGTAAATATCCCTCATGCAGTTACTCCTCAACTACAGAACACTATGCTGTTTAAAACAACTTTTATCACACAGTAAATATCCCTCATGTAAAAATTTAGGAAAGAAAAAAAATACCCTTAATTCTGTGACCTAATGATAAATCACTGTTAACATTTCAGTGCCTAACCTTCTAGACTTCTGGCTATACATGTGTATTTCTTCAAAACAAACATGGGATAATTCAGCACACTGACTATCTTGTAACTCCCCCCACTCAATAATGTAGGTGGACAACTCTGCACCTGAATGAACCGTTTCCAGTGCCTGTATAGATAGTATTCCATGTATAAGGGCACACCATACACATTATTTATTCAGTTATTTTATTAGATCCTACTCTTGGAAATTTAGGTCTCTTGCAGTTTTGCTAATCAATACTAAAATAGACATGCTTGTATATATATATATCTTTGCTCACATGCCTAATTATTTTCTTTGTTAAATCCTGCAAGTGGAATTGTGGATAAAGGTATTTACTTTTTTTTTTTTTTTTTTGCAGTATATGGGCCTCTCACTGTTGTGGCCTCTCCCGTTGCGGAGCGCAGGCTCCGGATGCGCAGGCTCAGTGGCCATGGCTCACGGGCCCAGCCGCTCCGCGGCATGTGGGATCTTCCCGGACCGGGGCACGAACCCGCGTCCCCTGCATCGGCAGGCGGACTCTCAACCACTGCGCCACCAGGGAAGCCCAGGTATTTACTTTTTTAAGGCTTTTGATGCAGATCACCAAACCGCCCTGCAGAAAGAACACACCACCTAACGTACAACCTTCTCCCTGTCCTATGTGGCACTGGAAAATAACTGTTTCCCTCTTCTTTCACCATCACTGGGTCATATCACTGTTTTTAATCTGTGCCAATATAAGCTCCAAACAGTGATATTTCATACTTTCAATTTGTATTTCCTTTAATTATTAGTGGATCTGATCTGAACATTTGTTTCATGTGTTTACTGGCTCTCTATATGTCTTCTCTAGTGAATTACTTGTTTATGTTCTTAGCTTATTTTTCTATCGAGGTAAAATAAACCTAGTGTTTTCTCAAAAGAATATATAGAAGAAACCCCAAACATGTTACTTGTTTAGTAGATGAACTGTTGTAATCTTCAAAAACAACCCCACAAGGAAGATGATACTTATTCATTTATGCTTGTGAAATAATTATGAAAGGTCTGCTGGTGCGGTGGGCGTGGGCCTCACGCTCTCAAGTTCTATTGTTTGGAAAAGCCACTTGGATCTTGCTGCAAACAGAAGAGCAGCTTCTCTGAAAGTCTGGAATCAACTGGATGCCAAAGTAGAGAAATGCTGAGGTGGATTAAGGCTTTCCATTATGAAAATGTAAAACAGTGGAGTAATAAAGACAAGGGAAATGTGTACTATGTAGCAAATGGAAAAACGCTTATGACAGAGAAATAAAAGATGTAAAACCTGACATATGATAGCATAAACACAATCTATTAAAAAAAAGTAGGAAAAAAACTGGCAGAAAACGCCAAAATGCAAAAGTAAACTGCAAAATAGATTATTTTTGCTTTCACTTTATCTCCCAAGTGTCTTAAAATGTAGGAATGAACAGCTACATACCCGTGTCTCCAAGTTTATGTTAGCAGTTTTTCCATCCACTGTGACGCTAAGGATAGAACCATCTTTTACACTAACACAGTCTTCTCCAAATATGTCCCTTAAGATAAATAAAGATGCAGTATTAGTGGAAAATGCTTTACAAATATATAAAGTACAATTTTATATATTTGGGGAGAAATAATATTGAAGATAGGCCCTAGTTCTGAAATAGAATACTGACTGTATCTACCCCTGACATGTACTTCTTAATTATTTATTTTCACATACTTTGTTCATTTTATAATACAGGTGAAATACACAGCTATCGTTCATTAAGAATGCTCCATTCAGCAGGCATTGCACTAGGCACTTTATATACATTATCTTAACCTATATTAATTTTGGTAAGGAGCCCTTTTCACCCAGACCTGGGACTGCTATAGCCACAGGGTTGGAAACCAACCAACACAGAACCCGCTGCCTTTTTACCAGCAATGGAAATCAGCGCTCCTGCACCGGTGCCTGCTTTTTAGTTTGTATGACAGGGATGTTTTTTAAAATCAAAATGACAACACCAAGAACACTTCTGAAGATGTGTGACGGCTTCTGTAGGCAAAGTCACCATTTAAAGCCTAGCATTCAGTTTTTAAAAGCCACTAAATGGCTGCTTTAAAAGATTATCAGCGTGGAATTTTGAGGAAAGGAAAGAACAGAAGTGTTAACATAAAAATCTCCAAACATGCAGAGCACCTCAAAACGTCCAGTTAAGTAACTTTCAATTTCAAAACAGAAGCATTGGGACTTCCCTGGTGGTGCAGTGATTAAGAATCTGCCTGCCAAAAAAAAAAAAAAAAAAAAAAGAATCCTTCTGCCAATGCATGGGACACGGGTTCAAACCCTGGTCTGGGAAGATCCCACATGCCGTGGAGCAGCTAAGCCCGTGCACCACAATTATTGAGCCTGTGCTCTAGAGCCCACGAGCCACAACTACTGAGCCTGTGCTCTAGAGCCCGTGCTCCACAACAAGAGAAGCCACCGCAAAGAGAAGCCTGCATGCTGCAACGAAGAGTAGCCCCCGTTCGCTGCAACTAGAGAAAAGCCTGCACGCAGCAACGAAGACCCAATGCAGCCAAAAATAAATAAAAAATAAAAAATTTAAAAATGGAAGCATTTATTCAACAAGTATTTGAGAGATCTGCTATATGTTCAAGGCACTGTGCTAGATGCTGAAATTATAAAACTAAATTCAATCTTTTTATTTTTCCTTTTTGGGGTACAATACATAAGCTTAAGTTGTAGTTGTCCACTAAGAAACAGTTTTTTAAAAAAATAAATTTATTTATCATTTGTTTTTGGCTGCGTTGGGTCTTCGTTGCTGCGCGCGGGCTTTCTCTAGTTGCGGTGAGCAGGGGCTACTCTTCATTGCGGCGCACGGGCTTCTCATTGCGGTGGCTTCTCTTGTTGAAGAGCACGGGCTCTAGGCGCCTGGGCTTCAGTAGTGTGGCACATGGGCTTAGTTGCTCCTCGGAAAGGGGAATCTTCCCGGACCAGGGCTCGAACCCATGTCCCCTGCATTGGCAGGCGTATTCTTAACCACTGTGCCACCAGGGAAGTCCCAAGAAACAGTTTTATATGATTATTTTATTTGGAAAAAAACATTCTGAAATCAGGCTTAACAAGTACTGGAGGAAAGGGGAAAGACCTAATATTTGGCATGTAAGAAAAATGAGTTTAAAGGTAATTCATAGTTTACAGATTTACTGGGAAGAGTTTAAAAAAACATTCTTAACGTGGAATTCACATTTAAGGGGAAGTAAGTACGTATAATAATTCTTAAAGGTATAGTAACACTAGGTTAAGATTTTAGCACATGTCCTTGATAACAGTGCTTTATTCAGCTACTCCAGCCACGGAAAAGCATCCTGAGGCTCTATATTAAGTGAAACGTATTTCACAGGGAAGTGGCTGACCAAGCAGGTCACATGCTCTCAGAACTGGCTAGAGTGTGTAGCTAGAAGGAAGTGGTTCAAACTGCTTCACTGATAGAAACAGAGGCACCCAGACCAGTTAAGTGACCTTGTCTGACCCCACCCCCGGCACCCTGTTGAGCGGTAACATATGCAACACTTACTGGAGCATGATCTCCAACCTCTTGCTATAAACGTGCATTTCTAATTTTTTAGAAACCTTCTGTACTGCACCTGGGGAAAAAAGCAACAGAGGGTTCAATTTCCAAATTCCTGTTTAGAATAATTTCCAAATCAATAATTAGAATGTAGCTGCTGAGAAACCAAAGTGGTTAACTGTCGAATCCTTCAAGTGACAAACGTATACAGAGCATCTACCTGCTGAGGCAAATTGATATTTTCATCACTTTATTTCATGTTCTTGTTAAGGAACCACAAGTGCACTTAAGATTATTTAAAAATTTATTTCCAATGTTTCTCCATCTTTTCCATATTTATGAGCAGAAGTGAGTGAAATTAGAACTCCAAGAGGTCTAGGAGCACATCCATCCTCAGAGACCTCTGAAGTTTTTGTTTTATCTAAAATATTAAGTAAATTTAGCAATTCTACTACATATAATGCACTTACAGTAGTTTTAATAAAATATTTAAAATCACTTGCTAGTTAGATTACTTAGCTTTTCCCCTAAAACAAAGTAATCTGACAGTTCAGGAAGATGAGCTATACTTGATCTGAAGTTTCAATATTGCCCGGGGAATATCACTAAGTACCTCCCAGTTCATCACCAGCAACAAAACAGTGAATTAACTGGTAGTTTCTCAAAAAGTTAAAACAGCGAGTTAACATACGACCCAATAATTTTACTCCATAGACCCAAGAGAAATGAAAACATGTCTGTACAGAAGCTTGTACATGAAGGTTTATAGCAAGATTATTCACAATAGCCAAACAGTAGAAACAATCCAAATGTTCATCATCAAATGAATGGATAAACCAAATGTGCTATAACTACACAACGGAAGATTATTTGGCCATAAAAAGGAATGAAGTACTGATTCATGCTATGACATGGATTAACTTTTTTTTTTTTTAAAGTCTTTATGCTTGTTGTTTATGTAGTTGAATTCAGCCACACAATTCTATATTTTTACAGTCCCCCGGGCATGAAAAGCTCACTGGCTGTTCATTAGTAAATTCAAACGTCATAGTTTCAGGTTTTAACCTTAGACTGTCAATAAAAACACAACACATGGCCAGGAGAGGCTGTTTATGAAAGACATGGATGAACCTTGAAAACATTATGCTAAGTCAAAGAAACCAGACGCAAAAGACTACCTTTTGTAGGATTCCATTTATATGAAATGTCCAGAATAGGTAAATCCAGAGAGACAGAAGTAGATTAGTGGTTGCCTTGAGTTGGGGAGAGTGGGGAGTGTGGGGAATTATAGCTAAAAGATACACAATGTTACTTTTTGGAGTAATGTGTATGTTCTCAAGTTGACTGTGATGAATCTACTCTATGTGGAAAAGAGCCAAGTTGTCATTTCTCCTAAATTGTTCTATAGTTCAGACCATAGTCACTCTAATTTTAAATTCATCGGTTTTAATTGAATATACAAGTAACTAAATGCCAGCCAAGAAAACTATATAATAAAACTTTTATACTTTAATTATAATCAATTCTGTTAAGTATTAAGCAATTAGCTGACATGTAAAAACAATCTCATAAAACACATTATTAAAAAGCAAACATCTAAGCTATGAAATTGTCTATTAAAAGAAATTTTCCAGGGCTTCCCTGGTGGCGCAGTGGTTGAGAGTCCGCCTGCTGATGCAGGGGACACAGATTCGTGCCCCGGTCCGGGAAGATCCCACATCTTCAGCAGCCATGGCCGCTGAGCCTGTGCGTCCGGAGCCTGCGCTCCGCAACGGGAGAGGCCACAACAGTGAGAGGCCCGCGTACCGCAAAAAAAAAAAAAAAAAGAAATTTCCCAAAGTGTGTGTATATATTTATTACTAATGTTTATGACAAACTCCTCAGATACATGAGATTATACTAAATGTGAAGTCATACACTCATACACATACATCTATCTGCCCTTAGGTCTATGTGTCAAAACAGGGCACAGACATGCTGAAAACAGGTACAGTGTGAAACAGAAGAGTGTAAAGGAATATAAGGACATTAAAGAATACATTTTGAAAATGTGTAAGATTTCTCATGTGTCCTCAGTGAGAACAGGGGGACTATATATAAATGGAAGTTGGAGCTAAACACACACACAGATACAGATATAATTGTATTTCCAGAATCTTGACCAAAGTGTCAGCAGGCTAAGAAATGAAAAGGGAGCAAATGCTATCAAAGAAGAATCAGAGTGTTTCACAGAAGTGAGTGTTTCTAGAATAGAGCTGGCCAACTTTCTCCGTACGTGGCCAGATCGTATCTTAAGCTTTGTGGACCACACGGTCTCTGCTGCAACTACTCAACCCTGCGGTGGTAGCTCAGGCAGCAGCATCAGATGGCATAGAAACAAACGGGCCTGGCTGTTTCTTTCTTTCTTTTCTTTTTTTTAAACATTTTGGCCATGACATGTGGCATGTGGGATCTTAGTTTCTTGACCAGGGATCGAACCTGTGACCCCTGCGGGTGGAAGCACGGAGTCTTAACCACTGGACTGCCAGGGAAGTCCCATAGCTGTGTTTCAATAAAACTTTATTTACAAAAATCAGGTGGAGGACTGGATTTGGCTCAGGGGCCATAGCTGCTGACTCTGCTCTAACATGTTAAAATATCAGATTTGGATAGGATACAGCCAATTAGTTTAAATGATAAATATACAGAATGAACGCCCTCAACTTTGAAGACAGGGTATGTGCTAGTCCTTGTGATACTTTTTCATCTTCTGAAGGAGCAAGTACTACTAATTAAACCCCTGTTTAATAACTTAGCCCCACGGGGGACAACTTTCCATACTGATGTATCATATACACACCTCGGGTCACTATCTTATCTCTTTAAAACTCATCTTGTCTGTTTCCTTTCTCATGCTCCATATTTAATCTTTCAGGAAATACTGCTGGCTTTACTTTCTCCAGAATCCAACCACTTTCTCCTACCTCCCCCACTTCCACCCTGGCCTGAGCCTCTATCTCCCACCTGCATGACCACAAAAGCTCCTCACTGGAACCTGTCAGCTTTCATACTTGCCCTCCTAACAATCTCCTCTCAATAAACACCAGAGTAATTAAAAAGCCCTACAATGTAACCCATTTCACTCCGACTACAAGTCCAGAGCCTTAAAATGGCCGACAAAGCCCTACGCACCTGTGCCCACTCCAAACCCGATCAAGCTGCCCAGCCCTCATTAGAGCATCAGCTCCTACAGGGCCAGCATCTGTTTGCTTTGTTCATGGATGTACCCTAAGCACCTAGAATAATACCCACTAAATAGCAGGTGCTCAGTAAGCATCTGTCAAATGACTGTTAAAAGAAAAAAGGGGGGCTTCCCTGGTGGCGCAGTGGTTGAGAGTCTGCCTGCCGATGCAGGGGACACGGGTTCGTGCCCCGGTCCGGGAAGGTCCCACATGCCGTGGAGCAGCTGGGCCCGTGAGCCATGGCCACTGAGCCTGCGCATCTGGAGCCTGCGCTCCGCAACGGGAGAGGCCACAACAGTGAGAGGCCCGCGTACAGCAAAAAAGAAAATAAGGAAGCACCTCATTACCCAGAAGAGTATAAAATCCCACTCTCGATACACCACAAAGTGGGGAGAAACCAGGCAATATGAGGCAGCCAGTTAGCTTTTACAATCACTCATGGAAAATGCCTCTTCTGACTTCGCAGCAATGAACCTCTTCCGAAATGCCCAGAGGCTTAACTTAGTGAACAAATGTTTTTACAATTAGTTTAAGATGGATCACTAATAGCAGGATGATTATTTTTAGTTCCACTAGTGCAGATCAGAGTAAAGGTGTATTTTCACTTTGGACCAGAGCGCTAAGAGAAATACCCAAGATAAAGTCAAACCAAGCAACAATAGCTTATGTATTCCTTCCTGTACAACAGACATTAAATATTTGGTGATTATCTGTTAAACCACAGCACCTTTTCGGTTTTTCAGCACAATCATTAGGTGGAGTCTTCACTGGAACAGCAGATGACATCCTGACAACATAGCTGACAATCTCACACCAACACGCGCTGGGTCCCCTCTTCTGCCACCCAGTGCGGAAATGGGCTTAGAGGAGCTCAGGTACTTAACATCCCCGAAGACCACACAACATCCTAACTGGCCTTGAAAAAGTGTCACTTTTGCATAGAAATTTCATTTTACAGTAAAGTATAAATATCTGACTTCATTTTACAAAAGAGTTATCAGAATTTAATGAACAGAAAGCAACCTTGGAGGTTAAAACACAATTCAGTTCAGAAGCGTTCGATTCCAAGTGACCGAGGCCATGCTACGAAGCGAAGAGGCCGTGCTCCTGGAGAGCTGGGTGTCAGCGTGGGGAGGTGGGCCGGCTCATGGGCTCCAGCCTTGATCTCTCACTCCTGGTCTCTGCACTTAATCCTGTCCCCCACTTCGCTGCTCCTAACTTTGCACCACGAATTAGTTATGACCTTGGTAAAAGGTCCTCTTTCCCATCTAGCCCCCCCATTTTTATATTTTTACCAACTAAGATATGAAAAATGTAAAATAATAACAGAAAACCGACAACTGCCTTTAAAACTGTTCTGGCATGAATGTACTTGTACCTCCGGGCGAAGACTGTGAGACTGAACATCATGTGAGAATCCAAGGTGTGACGTTCTGTGGCTTGTATGAATGCACAGCTCCATCTCTTATGTTACAGGCACACAGGGGCATCCATTACCCACTAATTAATTCAACTAAAATTATCAAATAGTGTCCAAATTGTAATTTTACAATGACTATTATTCAAATTCAAAAACTTACCAGTAACTTAGATGAATAATTTAGATTTGTCTAGGCACTTATTAGTTTCATGTTATAGATGTGACCAATTACAAGCAGATGGATTATGAAGTGGTTACCCAAGCTTTCTTTCTCCTGAAATCAAAGAACTAACTATTTGCTTACTTATAAAAAAAATTTTAAGAAACAAAAATATTCTATCAGAGATCTGTTGCCATGTGAGGCTTCCCGGAATACTTCAAGGGTGGCTTCTTCCCACAGGAACACAAAGGGCTACCGTATATGTGCACCGTAATGTGTTATACTGAATTATGTATAAAACAAAATCAAACTATAAAGAAATGACACAAAAATATTTTCATTGGTGTTTTCTTTGATTGAAAATTGCTTCTTAGAAAAGGAAAGAAAGTTACTGCAAAATTGTCCCATGTGGAAATTCCATTCTATTCAACAAGTTTTATTCAACACAAATATAGCAGCATATTTTCCTATTAGATATTCTGGCTCAATTCAGCAATATTTTGGAATTTCCGATTAAATTGTTTTTAAGAGGACTGTTACTAAGAGATTCTTATCTTCGTGTTAACTGCAGCCACGTTTTTACAGCATGAACGAAGACTCAGGACAAAGAGTAAAATATTAGTAATACACATTGTTATGCATGTATCATATCTTAAAAGTTACAGGGATGAAAAAATCAGGATATTTTAAGTTCTTTAGGACTCTTGTTTTCTGCTTTTTATTTCAAAGAACCATGCGAGAAATGAAAGAAGTGATAAAAATGAAGTAATTCTGTACCTTTCCTTATTTTCGGGTTTGACTGGACTTCTAATATCACGGTTGTTACTGTATCTGCATACATATCATTGGAAGGGTTTGCCAGCCACTGAAAAGCAAGAGGCAGAATTAGGGAGGTACAACCCAGCCAACCCCCAAAACTGCAATCACTACCACCCATCCACGGACTATACGTGTGGGATTATTGCTTCTAGCATTTCACTGAAATCAACTGTTTTCTCAAATTGATTAGCATTACTAATTAATTTCAGTAAACCCATTGTTTACTGAAATTAATTAATGCTGGAATTCTCTAATTTTTTTTTTTTAAACAACACTAAAATGTACGGAGCATGTCCTTTGTGGCAAGTGTCTTATATGCATTATCTCATTTAACTCTCACATCTTCATCATAAAGGAGTAAAATGACTCAAAAGTAACTTGCGCAAGATAACATAAGCAGTAATTAATTGCTGGTTCTGTGACTCAAACTCAAATTCCTAGTCACTATATTTTAGTAGCATAGACAGTAATATTTTTAAAGTTTTACTTTTGTTTCTCACATAAAGCCTAAGATCCCCTGACACTGTGCCATGTGCCCGCTGCTCTAAGAAAGTTTTCCATGTCCACCAGGTTAGGGTGAGACCAGATGAATTACTTCAGGAATGAGTAACCCCCTTCTTTTAATTCTCTCTCCAAAGAGTACTTTTATGAGCAACACGAGTCACTTGCAAAACTTCCTCTAAGATCTTCTTTGATCTGTTAATTCTAGGGAATAAAAAATGCATTCTCTAATACTATTTGGTAGCAAGAACCAAACTAACGTCTCTAACAACTTTTCCCCTTTCTCAGATAACACTTTATATATTATTATATGTAACTTCATGTTATAGATAACTATTCCTCTTGATAATTTCTCCAGTTACCTTTAGCCTTATAAATCAAATTCAGACTTAAATCAGTGAACTGCAGTGGAACCAGAGCTGACAGATCTTTTTCTGTTTTAAAAAATAATATGTATGACAGAACAGTTGACCACATAGCTGGGAAATTTACATTCAACCTTGAGGCAGAGCAACAAAGTATCTCCCTGTATCATTCGGTTCCAGGATTCACTTTGAAAGTCCTTCTTTAAACTTAATGGATGCTAATCTATTAAAATCAATCATCAAAGTCATTTGGTGTCTGGGTTCTAAATTCTACCAGTATGGATTTAAAATTCTAACAGTGGCAACCACATTTACCTAAATTAATGATTTCTAGCCTTTGTGGATTTGGGTCATTTTAATGTTGCTTATTTGAATCTTCAGAATTCCACTCTCTTAAGAAGTGTTGCATGACAAGTTTGTTTGCTTTAAAGTAACAGAATTATATTTTTATCTTGATAATTTTAAGACCTTTTGATATAACTGAAGACACCTGTGGTACCACAAAATCTGTTAAGACTCACTCAGATGAGAGACCTCTGCTCATTTCACATACTATTGTCTTAATTTATTATTAGCTTCTATGCTACTGTAACTATATAGAAAATGCTTAGTTATATTTAATGTTGATCTTAGAAAGAAAAATATACACATATATATTTTCCAACAATTTTTTTCCTGACTGGGAAGAACCCAATTTTCTCTACATTTACATGTGAACTCAAAACTTTTTTCCCCTCCTTGTTTAGGTAAATGATCTTACTTCTAATACCACCATTCCTGGTTCCTGTATTACAGTAATATTTTTGAACACTTTCAAAGCGGGTTTTTCTTGAATTTCTAATTCTTCTACATCACCTGAAAAAAAGAAGTTGTAAGATGTGTATAAGTTTTTTTGGGGGTGGCAATAAAAGGGTGGGGAGTGGGAGGTACAAACTACTGGGTGTAAGACAGGCTCAAGGACGTACTGTACAACACAGGGAATACAGCCAATATTTTGTGATAACTGTAAATGGAAAGTAACCTTTCAAAATTGTATATAAATAAAATTTTTTTGAGAAAGCCAGCATAAAAAAATTTTTTAAATAATCTTCTAGAGTATGATTATTCATTTGTTTATAGAGACAGCTGGGATAAGGTGATACACAATGAAAAAAATTTAATAACTTGTGCATAGGCAGATTTTAAGTAGCAAAGTTTTTTTTTTTTTTTCCGGTACGCGGGCCCCTCTCTGTTGTGGCCTCTCCCGTATGATTATTCATTTGTTTATAGAGACAGCTGAAATAAGGTGATACACAATGAAAAAAATTTAATAACTTGCGTATAGGCAGATTTTAAGTAGCAAAGTTTTTTTTTTTTTGCGGTACGCGGGCCTCTCTCTGTTGTGGCCTCTCCCGTTGCGGGGCACAGGCTACAGACGCGCAGGCTCCGCGGCATGTGGGATCTTCCCGGACCGGGTCACGAACCCATGTCCCCTGCATCGGCAGGTGTACTCTCAACCACTGCGCCACCAGGGAAGCCCAAGTAGCGAAGTGTTATATTAATTGCTTATAGCAACTAAAAGATCTCAACATGTATTATAAATATTCATATAACTAGATAGGATTTACCTTGGACATTAAACAACTTATCAGTTGCAAACTTTGGTGACTGTCAAACACCTATGTTTGTACAAGGGATTTAGTGACTAGCATCTTAAAATTCAACACGAACCTCATCAACTACGTCACTTTTACCGTCTGTCTTCATAAGTTTAAAGGTCCTACAAGGAAATTCCGTTGTCTAAGACAAGGCTTTTCTGGTCTTCCCAGTAGTAACTTCTTAGTTAAGGATTAATTCAGATGTATTTTATTAACTTCCTGTGTTATAACCTATAATTCTAACATGAGCTTCTGAAGTAAAAAAAGATATATTCTACTGTTTTATTTTATGGCAGTACTCCACTGTATGAATTACAAACTGCATATTCATAGAAAGTGTGACTTTGTGATCTGAAGTGTTCTTGCTTATCAGGGAGAGCCCACGCCTTTTAACTTAACTCTTCACCTCTCATGATGTTAATACACAAAAATCTCTAATTCAAAATGGTCTAATATAAAAACAGAATAGGTTTACTTTTTACTGGCCTTTGGCCAGTGGTCATGCACTCTTATATAACGTGCTGTAAGGGTTTGTACTGATGGAACCAGAAAAATTATTTTCACTGAACAAAGAAAAGAAATTATGATAAATTCTAGGTATAGTAGTTAAAGCAGATTTTAAACACAAGAAGCAAAGACTACTGACAATGTTAGAATTTTAAGTGGATCATAATAAGAGGTATTATGAGATTTAAAAATTGTTTATCAGTGTATATTCAAAATTTTCACCTGAAGGTGGTAATAACATGACCAAGTAAAGTACAAAGAAAATTTGTGCAATTCTGACACAAATACCAAAATTAACATCCTTTCCTAGATATATAATTATCTTACTCAAAACTAGAAAACAGTCAAGTGAATGTCAATAAATATACACACCTGTCAATTTCTGTAGCTGGTAATAAAGCAAATTAAAAGGACCAGTATATGGAATGGCTTGGGTCTGCTTTACAGTGCTCATGGCCAAGTCAGTATAATCTGGACAGGAAATTAGAATAAATATACTTTAGGAAACAACACTAGTCTCACAAAATACAATTTGCGAACACATACCAGGAGTAAAGAAAAGAGAAGTAAAAGCAAAGTATGTGAGAACATTCTTGTCAAGCTAACAAAGTGCTCCACAGCTGGTTCCCATCCTACACTCCTCCCCCGCCACCCCCGGCCAATAGTTAGCTTGTGCTTCAGCCATAAGAAGGCACTCTCATTCTCCAAGACACATCTGGTCCCTAACATCTCCAAGCCAGTAAGCCAGCTGTCCTCTGCCATCTCTTCTGGTTAGCTAACCTTCACCACCTGGCATGAGAGCTACCTGGTATGCAATGCTTTTCCCAACCCTTCTAGGCCCATTCTCTCCTTACATGTTATCTTGCACTTCTGTATGTCCCGGGTCAATACTGTGATTAGCTCTTCACAGGATGGTTTCTCTCAACAGACAGTTTTTCAAGGGCTGGGACTGTGCTTCTTAGTACCTCTCTAGTCCTCCAGCACTTAGCACAATGCCTGGCATACAGTAAGACCTCGACAACTGTTAATGGAACAAGTTATATTCTACTGTGTGATAGTCTGAAAGCTGACAGTTGGCTTATCTCACAGTTGAACACCTAAACACTGTTGCTATTTCTTATTCCTTGATAAAGCACTTTTAATTTATTAGTGCCATATAAATAAAATTGAGCACAGTTATTTACTTAAAGATAATATCGTAGTTACTGCAAAAGTAATGACAGCTTAGCATTTACACGTGCATAAAACACAGGCTCAGCAAGCAACTTAACACTACAGGTCATAAAACCCAAAAAAGCCTGTGTGGGGAGTCCACAATTACTTCAGGAAATAAAAGTAGCAGCATTCCATGGAGAAAGGTAGAAGACAGGCTTCAGAAGGCAGTAGTCAATCTGTCTTACAGGGGAACTTATGTTTCCAATTAAGAAAAAAGTTATTTAAATACTGTCATAGTTCAAGGAAGATTTCTTTTTCAAATGAAGCTATAACTAGGTTATTAAGTTTCAACTATTTATACTTTGTTATTTGGCTGTTACTTAAGATTTGGCCACGGGGTAAGAGAAGTTTTTGAAGATTTTCTTTAAATGCTAAAATCAAATTACATTTGACATTTAATAGTATACTTACTAGAGAGGTCACAAGGAGAAAGTATGTGATAATTAAAGTTTCTTTTAACAAGTATTCCTGAGACCCGCTGGCCCTGTTCTGGTTTTTTGTCTGCTAAAAAGCCCATGACCTATTAAAAAGAAAAAAAAAACCAAAACAATTTGAAGAGAACAGAATCTTGTAAAATGAAATTAATTATTCAGGGACTCAATCATAATGATGACCATTTGGACCATGAAAACAACCCATGAATCTAAACATGAAAAATATAAAATATTATATACCTCTACGACCAGGGCAGTAACAAGGTTACCAAGAGACCAAAGGCAAGACTCACGGGGGCAGACCTGGCAAGAATGGTTAGGTTCCGTCAGTTCCAATCAGTTCAGCAACCAAGTAAACCTACTGGGTGCTGGAGCTTAAAAAAGCTTTCAACAGGGCTTCCCTGGTGGCGCAGTGGTTGAGGGTCCGCCTGCCGATGCAGGGGACACG
Source organism: Monodon monoceros (assembly GCF_005190385.1). NCBI lineage: Eukaryota > Metazoa > Chordata > Mammalia > Artiodactyla > Monodontidae > Monodon > Monodon monoceros. Next base: position 81,680,534 of record NW_021703775.1, read on the forward strand.
GGTTCGTGCCCCAGTCTGGGAGGATCCCACATGCCGCGGAGCGGCTGGGCCCGCGAGCCATGGCCGCTGGGCCTGCGCGTCCGGAGCCTGTGCTCCGCAACGGGAGAGGCCACAGCAGTGAGAGGCCCGCATACCGCAAAAACAAAACAAAACAAAACAAAAAAATCTCTCAACAGAGACAGCATGGTGGGAAGGACAGCAACCGAGGGCCAGACGTGCGTGGCTCCCTCAGGCTGGCTCTCAACCCTGTACCTGGAGGAGCCCCAAAATACAAAGATGCAAGGCCATGCCACATCCAAAAAGCAGCAGCATCTCTGAATAGAAAGGTCTGTAAAGACAGGTATGGATGAGCTCATACAACTGAGGGGGAACATTTTTTAAGAGAAGAGAGTACTGACTGACTGTTCAGAAACTAACAATAACACCAAACAAACAAGCAAACAAAACTCTTACGAACATGAAATCCAACATTCTTAAATATAACTTTTCTCAGCTACAAAGAAATGAACTCAAAGGGGACAAAGGCTCTATATTTCATATTTGTTTACCTTTCATCAGTTAAGGGCAGATGGCAGTGAGGCAGTGGTAACATTTGCTCTTGTAACTATAATGGGACCTAGCTCTGTTTCACATGGTTTGTCGGCGTTTTTTTCTCCTTAAATGCTGGTGACTTAAGGAGGCTGATTTCAGTGCAGTGACATCCCGGATGCTGATGAGGTGTCTGCCGGGAGAACCAAGTACCCTGGAGAACAAGACTGAGTGGTTCTTCTGGCCTCACCCTCTGCTGCCAGCCTCGGTCTCTTTCTTTATTCAGCTGCGTGCTAGTTCCCAACATGCTGATTTCTTACCACGCACACAACTGCTTGGCCTGACAATTCTCGACGGTAAACTGCACGGGTTTTTTGATAGTTTTTGTGGATCTGATTTCTTTACCTCCTTCTTAGTTCCTGTTTTACATGCCTGAGGATGGCTGCCTTAATAAATCTGACTTCTCCCGAAGCAAGGTTATTACACTTGAGGAAAAAAAATAACTAAAGCTAATGATTTTAAATAAAATTATGGCTAAAATAACAGAACAACACTCTAATACAAAACTACATTTGGGGAAACAGATACTGACAACAGTTTCTCTATGCCTGTATAAAGTTAAATATAAAAATGACACATATACCTAAAGTGTGTTTTCAGCTCTAGAGTCAAAAAAATATTTTTTACAGCAAAAGCAGTTCTAAGAGGGAAGTTCATAGCAATTCAAGCTCACTTCAAGAAACAAGAAAAATCTCAAATAAACAATCTAACCTTACACCTAAAGAAACTAGACACAGAAAACCCAAAGTTAGTAGAAGGAAAGAAATCGTAAAGATCAGAGCAAAAATAAATGAAATAGAAACAAAGAAAACAATAGCCAAGATCAATAAAACTAAAAGCTGGTTCTTTCATAAACAAAATTGATAAACCTTTAGCCAGACTCATCAAGAAAAATAGGGAGGGCTTCCCTGGTGGCACAGTGGTTGAGAATCTGCCTGCCAATGCAGGGGACACGGGTTCAAGCCCTGGTCTGGGAAGATCCCACATGTCACGGAGCAACTGGGCCCGTGAGCCACAACTACTGAGCTTGCGCGTCTGGAGCCTGTGCTCCGCAACAAGAGAGGCCGTGATAGTGAGAGGCCTGCACACCGCGATGAAGAGTGGCCCCCCCTCGTGGGAACTGCAGAAAGCCCTCGCACAGAAACGAAGACCCAACGCAGCCAAAAATAAATACATAAATATATAAATAATATATTTTTAAAAAAAAAAGAAAAATAGGGAGAGGACTCAAATCAATAAAATTAGAAATGAAAAAGGAGCGATTACAACTGACACTGCAGAAATATAAAAGATCGTAAGAGACTACTACAAGCAACTATAGGCCAATAAAATGGACAACCTGGAAGAAACAGATAAATTCTTGGAAAAGTACAACCTTCCAGGATTGAACCAGGAAGAATTAGAAAATATAAACAGACCAGTCACAGGTAATGAAATTGAAACTGTAATTTAAAATCTTCCAACAAAAAAAAGTGCAGGACCAGATGGCTTCACAGGCGAATTCTATCAAACATTTAGACAAGAGTTAACACCTATCCTTCTCAAACTCTTCCAAAAAATTGAGGAGGGAGGAACACTCCCAAACTCATTCTGAGAGGCCACTATCACCCTGATACCAAAACCAGACAAACATATCACAAAAAAAGAAAATTACAGGCCAATATCACTGATGAACACAGACACAAACATCCTCAACAAAATACTAGCAAACAGAATCCAACAACACACTAAAAGGATCATACACCATGATCAAGTGGGATTTATCCCAGGGATGCAAGGATTCTTCAATATACGCAAAACAATCACTGTGATACACCATATTAACAAATTGAAGGAGAAAAACCGTATGATCATCTCAACAGATGCAGAAAAAGCTTTTGACAAAATTCAACACCCATTTATGATAAAAACTCTCCAGAAAGTGGGCAAACAGGGAACCTACCTCAACAGAATAAAAGCCATATACGACAAACCCACGCAAACATCGTTCTCAATGGTGAAAAACTGAAAACATTTCCTCTAGATCAGGAACAAGACAAGGATGTCCACTCTCGCCACTATTATTCAACATAGTATTGTCCTAGCCGCAGCAATCAGAGAAGAAAAAGAAATAAAAGGAATCCAAATTGGAAAAGGAGAAGTAAAACTGTCACTGTTTGCCAAAGACACAATATTATACATATAAAATCCTAAAGATATCACCAGAAAACGACTAGAACTAATCAAGGAATTTGGTAAGGTGGCAGGATACAAAATTAACGCACAGAAATCTCTTGCATTCCTATACACTAACAACAAAAGATCAGAAAGAGATATTAAGGAAACAATGCCATTTACCATTACAACAGAAAGAATAAAATACCTGGGAATAAAGCTACCTAAGGACGCAAAAGACCTGTACTCAGAAAACTATAAAACACTGATGAAAGAAATCAAAGAGAACATAAACAGATGGAGAGATATACCATGATCCTGGATTGGAAGAATCAATATTGTGAAAATGACTATATTACCCAAAGCAACCTACAGGTTCAATCAATGCAATCCCTATCAAATTAGCAATGGCATTTTTCACAGAACTAGAACAAGAAATTTTACAATTTGTATGGAAACACAAAAGACCCCAAATAGCCAAAGCAATCTTAAGAAAGAAAAATGGAGCTGGAGGAATCAGGCTCCCTGACTTCAGACTATACAACAAAGCTACAGTAGTCAAGATAGCATGGTACTGGCACAAAAACAGAAATATAGATCAATGGAACAGGATAGAAAGCCCAGAGATAAACCCACGCACATATGGTTGCCTTGTCTTTGACAAAGGAGGCAAGAATATACAACGGAGGAAAGATAGTCTCTTCAATAAGTGGTGCTGGGAAAAATGGACAGCTACATGTAAAAGAATGAAATTAGAACACACCCTAACTCCATACACAAAAATAAATTCAAAATGGATTAAAGACCTAAAGTGGTCTTTAAAACTCTTAGAGAAAAACATAGGCAGAACACTCTATGACATAAATCATAGCAAGATCCTTTTTGACCCACCTCCTAGAGTAAGGGAAACAAAAACAAAAATAAACAAATGGGACCTAATGAAACTTCAAAGCTTTTGCACAGCAAAGGAAACCATAAACAAGATGAAAAGACAACCCTCAGAATGGGAAAAATATCTGCAAATGAAGCAACTGACAAAGGATTAATCTCCAAAATATACAAGCACTTCATGCAGTTCAGTATCACAAAAACAAACAACCCAATCCAAAAATGGGCAGAAGACCTAAATAGACATTTCTCCAAAGAAGATATACAGACTGCCAACAAACACATGAAAGAATGCTCAACATCATTAATCATTAGAGAAATGCAAATCAAAACTACAATGAGATATCATCTCACACCCGTCAGAATGGCCATCATCAAAAAATCTAGAAACAATAAATGCTGGAGAGGGTGTGGAGAAAAGGGAACCCTCCTGCACTGCTGGTGGGAATGTAAATTGATATAGCCACTATGGAGAACAGTATGGAGGTTCCTTAAAAAACTAAAAATAGAACTACCATATGACCCAGCAATCCCACTACTGGGCATATACCCTGAGAAAACCATAATTCAAAAAGATATACGTACCACAATGTTCACTGCAGCACTATTTACAATAGCCAGGACATGGAAGCAACCTAAGTGTCCACTGACAGATGAATGGATAAGGAAGATGTGGCACATATATACAATGAAATATTGCTCAGCCATAAAAAGGAAAGAAATTAAATTATTTGTAGTGAGGTGGATGGACCCAGAATCTGTCATACAGAGTGAAGTATGTCAGAAAGAGAAAAACAAATACCATATGCTAATGCATATATATGGCATTTAAAAAAGGGGAACTGATGAACCTAGTGGCAGGGCAGGAATAAAGACAAAGATGTAGAGAATGCACTTGAGCGAATGGGGTGGGGGAAGGGGAAGCTGGGATGAAGAGAGAGGGGAGCATTGACATAGATACACTACCAAATGTAAAATACATAGCTAGTTGGAAGCAGTCACATAGCACAGGGAGATCAGCTAGGTGCTTTGTGATCACCTAGAGGGGTGGGATAGGGAGGGTGGGAGGGAGACGCAGGAGGGAGGGGATATGGGGGTATATGTATACATATAGTTGCTTCACTTTGTTATACAGCAGAAACTAACACAACATCGTAAAGCATTTATACTCCAATAAAGATGTGAAAAAAAATTTTTTTTAAATGCTGTATACTGTATTTCTTGAGGATTTATAATGCACAATGGTCTAATAAAAACTCTGCAAAGTCTTGCTATAAACTCAGCTTAATTTTGTTCAACTCGGCTTCTCCTCAATTGACCGAAAAACTTTCTTTTTCTCCCCACACTGCAACCAGTAGAGTTTGGGAAGTACCGTTCTAGATTCCCAAATGTAAATATTCTTATACCTATAGAATATATTTTTCTACAGGTATAACATCTCTTCCATTAAACTGGCCCCTGGAAAGTTTTGTGAACAGTAAGATTCAGGAGTAAATACAACCATTTGCTCTTCTTTGGCAAGAAGAGCCTCACATCCTAAGTTTTGCAAATTTTCCTCAAATTCAACTGCAAGAAACGATATTCATCCATTAGCTTCCTCATATTTGGCTCATTATGTACTGAAAGAATTCTGTAAAGTTGCTCATTAACACGTTTGATATTTAAAACTTCAGACAGGACTTCCCTGGTGGTCCTGTGGTTAAGAATCTGCCTTTCAATGCAGGGGACGACGCAGTCTGATCCCTGGTAGGGGAACTAAGATCCCACATGCTGCAGGACAAGTAATCCTGTGCGCCGCAACTACTGAGCCTGTGCACCACAACTAGAGAGAAGCCCGTGTGCCACAACAAAGAGCCCGTGTGCCGCAACTAAGACCCAATACAGCCAAATAAATATTAAAAAAATAATAAATAAAACTTCAGACAGATAATTAAAAGTTTCCTTTAGAGGTATCTTAAAAAGATGTTTGATGAACAGGAGGTAAAAATGCAGACTTCTTATAGCATCCCTCTAAAATCCCAGGTAAGGTTTTTTTTTGGTAACCATTTCTTTTTTAAATTCTGAAAACCTTATATTTCAACATCAAAAATGATTAACTCTTGAAAAGAAAAATCTATAAATTCCATCATATCCACAGACATTATGTTTAGATATGGGTCTATTTTTAGATTCTGAGGGAGAATGCCAAGAGGTAGACAGAATACTGTATTGGATGTAGTGAAAAACAGTAATGGAAAAAAAAAAAACAGTAATGGACATTTGTTTACTCTCTAACATGGGTATGATAAGTAAATGGGAATGTGGATTAAAAGCCATCAGACTGAAGATCTAATTTATTTGAAAATTTTCCATGTGAAAAACAAATTAGTGGAACCAGAAAAAGCCTAAAAGCACAAGGATCAAGGTCTTACAGCATATTGAGTAAATTGACAGAAATCATCGTTGAGCACATTATTTAATTAAAAGCTGGATATTCTTAAGAAGTATACATTTCCCTAAAGGGATTAGGAACTATTTGGAATGGACAGGATTAAAAACCATAACCTTTTACCTTGGCTAGTTTTTCCCCCCTGAAGTTCAAGGTCACTGCTTCTGTATTCCGAGGATTATGAACCTCTATGTGAACTTCATCATTATCTTCATATTCTCGAATCAGGGCTGCTTTCAATCTGGCCATTTCATTTTGTTCTCCATGGACTAAAATCTACAAAGTGTAAATTGTAAAAGAGCACAGGGAAGCATCCTTAGTTCAGATTAATGATGGCTGTTATCTGAATTAGTTAATTATATGAAATGGAGATATACTTGAAGTTATTAAACTTTACTACTTTTAAGGATCTCCAGTCAATAAAACTTGTGTGACGTTTTCATTCTACTTGGCTTTAAAAGATCCTTAAGTGGAACTACTTCAAGAGAGAGTAAAGAAACTTCTTTTCTGTTCCAGTTTTTGCCACTATCGAGATACACAACTTTATGAAAGCTGTACCTTTTCTAGGCTTCTGCACTCACACTAGAAATGGCCTGGACCAGGTGACCAGCTTTAAATGCATGTGGTTCTTGTACGCGACTATTGCTACTCCTACTGTCTCAGAAAACGCTCACGGTTTTCTTTAGGTTTCTTAATATGACTAACAAAATAAGCCTTTTATGTGAAAAAAAATGACTTCTGATACTTTATTTGTTAAAGTAATATCATATAAAATATTCCAGAACCAAATGAAACCATGTTTTAGAGAGGTGTTTACAACGACTGCATTAGCTACCAGTCTTTCTAATTCATTTTCATAACTTATTTTTTACAAGACAGATCATTCTTAACCTATAGACTACTGGTAGATGATTTCCTGCCTGGACTGACAGAAGCTTGTCCAGTGTCACCACCAGGCAGAGGCATATGGCCTAGAGATGACGAGCCCCAGCTCTGGGGCCTGGCTGCTGTAACACAAATCTTGGCGCTGCCACTTACTAGCTGGGTAACTCTAGGCAAGTTATTTAACATCTCTGTTTTCTCTTCTACAAAACAGTCGTTGGTTGTGAGAAGTAAGCGACTTGATACATGTAAAACACCAGTACAGTGCCTGGCGCACAGTAAATACTCGACAAATGCTAGCTATTATTTTTACCACTACCACCAACACTACTATTATTTTATCGTGTGGACAGACTTGCTGACTTGGTTATTGGAGGAAGGTAAGCATCAAATTCAATCCAGGAATTTAAACTGACGGCAGAGACAGAGTCTGGAGAGCAACAAAATGGGACTGAGGATGAGGTGGTGATTCCAGAGAGAGAGCAGTACAGCTTTTCCTGCACAGCTTTAAAATCTGGGAGGATATCCATAAACAACACACACCAGAAGGCACCCATGAACTGCCTACACTGTAACTAAACCTGACGTGCTATAAAGCCAAGTAGGTGAGGGATTTTCTCCACCAAAGAATCTGCTCATTAAGGGCCAATGGTAACTACCTGTGAGGACTATATGCTAGAAAAAACTAAAAAACGAACAAAAGGGCACACAAAATGCTCAGCATCGTTCGTCACCAGGGAAATGAAAATCAAAACTACAAAGAGGTACTACTTCACCCTTACTGGTATGGTGACAATTTTAAAAAGGGAAAATAACAAACTGACAAGAATATGGAGAACTGGAACCCTTGTGCATTGCTGGTGGGAATGTAAAATGGTGTAACTGCTATGGAAAAGAGTTTGGTGATTCCTCAAAGAGTTAAACACAGAATTAGCCCATGATCCAGCAATTCCACTCCTAGGTATATACCCCAAAGAACTGAAAATGGACTCAAACAGATAGTCACATGCCAATGTGCACGGCGGCATTATTTACAATGGCCAAAAGGTGGAAACTACCCAAGTGTCCATCAACAGGTGAATAAACAAAACGTGGTCTATACAGACAATGCAATATTATTCAGCCATAAAAAGGAATGAAGTTTTGATACATGCTACAATCAGAAAGGGTACTTCATTGCTTCATCTGTTTTCTAGACTCATGTTCCATAAGTGTTCCTCTAATTTAAGATACTTTTTTTTTTAGCTTAAGTCTCTCCAGTCCCCCCAAAATATAACTGCTACTGTAATAATTACATAAAACTTAAAAATATAAGCAAAACACATTAGTAAGGAGCTGTGTAATGTATTTCATATCTAACTGCATCTTTAGCTTTTACTATTATGACTTGCCTTTCTCCTCTCTCCACATTAATAGGTATTTCCCATTTGCCAGGCACCCTATTACGTGCTTTAGATATATGTGCTCTCATTTGGTCCTCCCAATAACTTTATGAGGTATTATCATCCCTATTTACACATGAGCTAAGGAGAGGTTAAGTAACTTGCCCAAGGCTACAGAGCAAGTAAGGGATGGAGTTGGGACTCAAAATAGTCACATTGCAAAGCCAGGGCTCTTAAGTTATTGGGGAGGCAGCAGAAAAAAACAAAGAACGCAGCAGAAAAGAACAGAAAGAACACTGGAGCTGGTAGATCTGAGTAAGAGATGCCATGTAAAATGGAGAAGACTGAAGTGCACAGCTTGCCTAAGTCAAAGGGGAGTGGTAAAGGTCAGATGCAAGTGCACGTGAAGGCACTGCTGAGAGCGCTACTGGCTGCTGTAAGGAAGGCAGTGTCTGCTCTGAGAACCAGCTGCTGCTGGGCATGCCTCTTCCAGCCTTTAATGCTGAAAATCAAATTCACAGACTAACCACATGAGGCGGTTTCAAAGCACGAATAAATTCACTGGTTTGCTGGTAATCTGTGTGAGCAGAGAAAGAAATGTAATCCACAGACATTTTCAGTGGTAGCTTCTGTCCGGACATGGTAGTGATTTCTTCAGGTTCAGACATGATATGCTGTTAAAAAACAAAGACAAGTAAACAAAACAAAACACATAAACTCTCTAATTAGAAAAGAAAAGGTACATTTTCTACTTTTTCACCCAGTCATAAAGTCTTACACTAATTTAGGACCTTTAACACAAAAAGCATTCTGACACTATTGATGTAGCAAATATCAAATACTTCTTTTCTCTATCAAGCAAACATTTAATCAGGAAAGTAAGCAGATTAACAAAAATTCGGTATACCTGGGATCCTCGAAGTGAAAATTATAACTTATGATTAGAAAGGTACACTTGTATCCCGAACTATCTGCTCTAAAAAGTCACTTTCCAGGTAAGAGGATTTGTATAAAGGACAGATGTATTTCTATTCTGGAAATCTATTTTAGATACACAGCCAACACTGTCTAAGTGACTTACAGAGTAAGGTAATGTAATAAAAATGATTAAAGCAGGGAATCACAATGTATTAAAAAAATAAAATTGAAGTTATCGATAAAAGATAAGAGAAAGTGATGCAGGAATATTCATAAACTTTCTCTAAAGTTTTGCACATCAATGTCTATATACCTCAGAGTTAATATCAACCACCTTATATCAAGAGTAAGATGGGCAATCAACCCAAACACATTCTCCAGCTTTTCAAGAGAACACTTATTAGTAAACCTCTTTCTCATTAGATGAGGGTATCCATGTGTTTGTCTCAAATAGATTCCCTTCCTTTTTTTTTTCTTACTGCAACCAGATGAGTGCATCTCAAACTTTCATGTGCCAGCCACTCAGCTGAGGACCTCACTCTTCAACCTTAAGAACATCTCCAGCTGCCTACTGCCATCCTCATTTTTAAAAATCAAAACCTGCACTATTTAAAGAACTACTTCAATGGAAAAACCTGGGAGGATACTGCCACCTCTGCAGCCTTGATTAGGAAGAACACGATGGTCTCAGGCTCCGACTGACCTTGGCAAGCGTCCCTTCTACACAGTATCCCGCTATAATGACGCCATTCCTCTTATCAGTACACCAGCTTTCAAAGAGCTCTCTGGATAAGCCACTCTGCATCATGCCTGGGGAGGCCATTACAACACTGGGGCCAATGTCATCAAAATGATCCATGCTCTGAGAAAGAAAAGGAATGGTAAAAGCATGTTAAATACCAAGGTTTGACAAAGCATTCCTTATTTGTAAAGAATACCGAAAAGTGAGGTAAAAAGGTTAACCACACGACTGGAAGGGCCTTGACAAGACTAATAAACATTTTAAGTCTAATTGCTAAGTACCTAAACAGTTGATTTAGGCTGGGAATGAAATGAAAACAAAATGATAAAAAGCAATTAGTTCACATTGACTTCAAAACCTTCTACGGTAGCTAAAAGATAATTAGGACCGTTTTCAGTGCCTAGCAGGCAGGCAGGCAGAAAGTAAAAGGAAGAGTCAAATGGGTTTCTATCCACCCAAGAGAGAACTCTGAAAGAATTTCCCCGAAGACTCACGATGGCTTTGTACACTTCATCAATATTTTGAGCTGGCCAGAAAATCTAACTAAAAACTTTAACATTGTTTCAAGGGAAAACTTGGCTCTAATTCCTAAGCAATTAACTTAAAAAAATAATACTTTATGAACAGAGCCTACTGATAACTGGAAGACCACTTATTACTTGAATTATTTGGGGTATTATGTTTATTATGATTAGAGCATTAGTTCGAATGAAACGTTTTTTAAATTAAAGGAAGTCAGATTTTACTGAATGCTCTAGAAATATAAACATGAACATTTTCATATATGGAATCTGCAGTGCTAATGAAAAAGATGATTAGGTTTGAGTAGGAACAGAAAAAATATGTAACAGATATTTTTCTCATCAGGGCTTCTTATTTCTATGGCAGAGAAATCCAAGTTACTTAGCAGCAGTAAATATTGAGAACATGCAGAGACTTGGAACAAGTGGCAATATTTGTTTAAGCAAAAAAGAATGCCAGTTGCTAAATTTCTGATTTCCCTCAGAGAAGTGATGCCTGCTTCAGAAAAGGTAAGACTTCAGCAAGGATGCAGCCACAGAATCAACGTCAGGCATCTCCTACTACTAACGACTTACTTGAGTATTATCTGTCCTTCTTTCTTCACAAGCACTCACCTTAAGGTTACTAATATGTTTGAAAACAAAGGGATTGTTGATGTTGATCTGTTTGCGGATTTTGTCATTCATGGCGTTTACATATGTCTGGTACACCGCCATACACTTCTTGGCCAAAGACGATGCATAGTATATGGGAATATCATGGAGTTCTGGGTGATTCTGCCAGTACTCATCTAGAGAGATTTGACAAGAAACAAATATTTTGTTATGTGGAGTAAATAGTTCAAATAATAAATGACGTGTACAATTAGTTTTTTAAAATTCAGACAAGAAATAAAGCACATAACTATATTTTAAAGAGGTTAAGAAAAATTAGCCTGGTCTTAAACTTATAAAACAAGAACTTCTTTCTTTCTTTCCTTCTGTTTTTTTTTTAATTGGAGTATAGTTAATTTAGAATGTTGTGTTAGTTTCTGGTGTACAGCAAAGTGCTTCAGTTATACATATATATACATATTCTTTCCCATTCTAGTTTATCACAAGATATTGAATACAGCTCCCTATGCTATACAGTAGAACCTTGTTGTTTATCTATTTTACATATAGTAGTTTGTATCTGCTAGTCCCAAACTCCCAAGTTATCCCCCCGCCCCACTCTTCCCCTTTCGTAACCATAAGTCTGTATTCTGTTTCTGTTTCTGTTTTGGAAATAAGTTCATTTGTATATTTCAGATTCCACATATAAGTGATATCATATGATATTTGTCTTTCTTTGACTGACTTCACTTAGTATGATCATCTCTAGGTCCATCCATGTTGCTGCAAATGGCAATATTTCATTCTTTTTTTATGGCTGTGTGTATACACATCTTCTCTATCAATTCATCTGTCAATGGACATTTAGGTTGCTTCCATGTCTTGCCTATTATAAATAGTGCTGCTATGAACACTGGGGTGCATGTATCTTTTAGAATTAGAGTTTTCTCCAGACATATGTCCAGAAGTGGGATTGCTGGATCATATGGTAACTCCATTTTTAGTTTTTTAAGGAACGTCTATACTGTTCTCCATAGTGGCTGCACCAATTTACATTCCCACCAACAGTGAAGGAGGGTTCCCTTTTCTCCACACCCTCTCCAGCATTTATTTGTAGACTTTTTGCTGATGGCCATTCTGACCTGTGTGAGTTGATACCTCACTGTAGTTTTGATTTGCATTCCTCTAATAATTTAGCAATGTTGAGCATCTTTTCATGTACTTATTGGCCATCTGTATGTCTTCTTTGGAGAAATGTCTATTTAGGTCTTCTGCCCATTTTTTGATCGGGTTGGGTTGTTGGTTTTTTTGATATTGATTTGCATGAGCTGTCTGTATATTTTGGAAATTAAGCCCTTGTCGGTCGCGTCATTTGCAAGTATTTCTCCCAGCCCGTAGCAGTCCTCTCACAAAACCTATCCCTAAGTATTAACGCGTGACCTACAAAGAATGCTGTGATCGTAGTCCCAAATGTTGAGGCTTCTAAAAATAATCTGGTAGAAGGTGATGCTGAATAACAGACCATAACTTATTACTCCAGAGAGACACTAAATTCTGTGATGGTTTTAAATAAAATGTTTTATTAATATTTCATATAGACTTACTGATATTAGACACTTTGTAGTTAGACTTTACTAATTACGAGACAGGACCACCAAAGGAGTTAAAACCGATTTTGAACACAAAAAAGTCACATTATTGTGTGACTATATTTTTAGAAAACTGCTAACCAGTTTCTGATAATTACTGAAAACAGTGGGCAACATACCTTCAAAAGAAGGCTTGTTTTCACTGAAAAATTAGCTGAAAATCCTCATTAAATCCCAAAATATTATGAAGGTAGTATGGCCAGGACATCATTCATTCTACTAGGTACACCTGCATTTAGGAAATTTATTAAATGTCTAGTATGCAATTTGCATATATTATTCCTGTTTTCAAAACAAATTTATGAAGATTTATTTCCATCTTATAGATTAGGAAGCTGAGGCTAATAAAGGTTGAAAAGTGTGGGAATGTTCTTTTTCCACTTGATTTATAAGTGAAAACTCTACATAAGGACAGGGACTTTTCGTGCCATGCATATTACAAATACATTTCCTGCTTTGCCCTCTGGTTTAATTGTTCATGTTCTTTTAGATGTAATTAAAATTTTTAATGGTATCGATGTTTTCATATATACTCTCATGATTTCTCAAATACCTTGCAAAGTATGTTACATCCCATGATCACATCACAGTCTCCTATTTTTTGGGGTGTATTTTTAAGAAAAAATTTTAAATGTTAAAGAAAGTTGAATAACTTGCCCAGGGTCACATGGTTAGATCGTAGGTGGGATCTGAAACCAGTGGCTCGCGCAGTTACCCTCTTTCTATCATAGCGCATTACAAGGGGAATTTAAGGGACAAGGAGCAACCAAGTGTATAGGGCAGTCCTGGCTCATAAAAGGAATCATAATATACTTGATAGTATGGTTTTCAGACAAACACAGCAAATGCCCAATTAAACTTGAATTTCAGACAAATAAAAGATTTTTAGTATAATAATATATATTAAATATTTGACATACCTAGGCTAAAATATTATTATTTATCTGAAATTAAAATTCAACTGGTGTCCTGTATATTTATTTGCTAGATCGGGCAACTCAATTTGACGGTGACAACATGGTTTCACTCTCTTAATTTCTTCTGCTCCTCAGATTACTTTGTTATGGAGACTTCCCATTTCAAGACTTCTATAACGACAAATGTGACTTGCAGTTTGAAAGAAGAACCAAGAGAAAACGGACTGGCTTAGGCTTTAGAAAATTTAGCTTCTACTAAGTCCTGTCTCTCTCAGATTTGCTTTTGATCTGAGGTCATTTATTCTTTTTCCCTTGTTTCCCTTTTCAGTGTAACAGGGATACTACTTATCCCTCTCATCGTACAGATAGAAGAACTGAGAGTAAGAGCTCAAGATCATTTCTAGTTCTTGACATTGAAGCTATATACGTACGAGGCACTTATCAGTTATTCTTTAAGAAGAGTGTATTCCCCAGAAAATAATCACAGAATGTTAAAAAGGGTCATTAAATACAAATATACGCAAAAAGTGACACCCACTGTTCCTCTTATTACAAAAAGTTACACATGCTCATTGAAGTATTTGGAAAATGGAGAAAAGCAGAAAATGAAAAAGAAATCATCCACTTTCTCACTATCCAGATTTAACATCTGGGTATCTGTAAATGTCTTTCCAGTCATTTGTGTGTTTTTTACCTAACTAGGATCAGCGTTCACAGTTTTGGATCCTATTTTTTTGGTCCACTTAATATATTACGTAAAAATACGTAATGACTCATCTGAACCATGATTTTTTCCTACAATATGTTTACTAACATAATATTTACTTAAAAATATTTAGAATTATGAATTGTCTTACTTACAAAATTTTCTGTGTATTTATTTCCCAGAAGTTGAACTGCTGGGTCAAAGGGTAGCATATTTTTAAGACTTCTGATGCTGATGGTACACCATTCATATTCCAGTAGCACTGTATGAGACTCACTATTGCTCTGGGCTCTTTCTGGCACCAAGTCCCTATTCTTAAATACAGAAACTGCAGCCCCAAAGGGTAGAATGACCTATCCAAGGACATGCAACTATCTTGATATAACTGCACTGTAAGATTTTGAGAATCTCCCAAATAAAAAGGAAAAGGCATACCTAAAATCAAGAGAAGCTCCTGAGCCCTTCCAAGAGCAAAGACAGGAATGAGACCTCTGCCCCCTCGGTTCACAATATCGTGAACAGTGTTACAGAACCTTGCCTCTCGCTCTTCTCGCTTCTCATGGATATGGGTTCCGTAAGTAGATTCCTAAAGAACATATCAGAAGTGTTGAGACAAAGGTCGATAACTCTCAAAGAATACAAAAGTTAAACATCAATGAAATGCAGAAGCAAAGTGACCTATTTCTCTATTAATATGCCATTTACTCGAACATATATTGTTAGAACACTAGTTGGAAAGAACAGATACAAAAGTTAGAATTCACATCCAAGTAATAAGAACTTTTTAGAAAATGGAATCAGGAAATAGTCCAAAAATGTATGTTCCCTGCTCAAGATAATTTTGTGATGCCTTTTTTTCTTTTAAAGCGTTTTGCTTTCCATGGCTGGCGAAAAGGATATTTCTCCCACCTCTGTTAAGTCAAAGCTTATAAATCAGAAATGGATACTGTTTCTTATAGTTTTGTTTAAGAATATCCCCTAGACCTTACTCTGTGTGGTGCACTGACCAGCAGCGCTGGCATCCCCAAGAGCTTATTGGAAGTGCTGAATCTCAGGCCCCAGCCCAGCCATAATCAGAATCTGTATTTTAACAGCATCACCAGATGATTCATAAGCACATTAAAATTTGAGAAGCACTGCTCTACAGTACCAGATATAATGAAAATAACTCTTATTCGTGAGGGTTTAAAAAAAACTTCCTTTAATTTAAGGTCAGTTTATATGCCAAGTATACTGTGAGCTGAGCCAACTGAATTTGCTCATGACACACTGCACATGGACAGCAACACGCACCGGTCCCTCACTCTTGGGCAGCTGGGGGATGCCGTAGGTGGTGAGGGAGAAACAGACAGCTCTTCTACCTTGAACTAACTGTCCTTGATATTCTTATATAAACCACAGGCCCAATGCACATTTATTAATTTGCTCCTCACCAATCACCCCCTCTCCACCAAAGCTTCCGTGTACAGTTAATATTTTTAAAATTTTTCTGAGACTCGTAACCTAGTAGCCCAGTAGAACATACACATAAAGTTAGCAGGTGCTACAGGCCAAAAGACAGTTACCATGGCAAAGACAGTGGGGCCGTGCCATTCTACACAACCTTTTAAGATACTCGAGAAATCTGAGGTAATCAACCTAGACAAGAATATTCAGGAGACAGCATATCATCTCTGATATTAGACTAGAGTTAATATATTTAACAGCAAGAAAGTGGAGCTGCACTACAAAGAGAGGCCCCAAAATGAATTTTTATACTAAAAAACCAGACACATTTATATCTGATCATATATTATGCAAATGAGATATTTTTTCCCATTAGAAAAATTCTGCTTACATTACACTAATTACAATACAGGGCAGTAATACTTACAATGATAAGAATATCAGGTTTAATATTAGGAATTTCAGCTGCCATTAAGTGTCTATCTTCTTGTCTTGAGAAATCACCTGTGTACAAAAGCTGTGAAAAAGATAAAGCCAGAAAGTTAGGATTTTGGAAGGCTTCGTTTTACTACTCTCTTTAGCTCATAAATTCTTTTATTTATTTTTGGCTGCGTTGGATCTTTGTTGCTGCACGCGGTCTTCCTCTAGTTGCAGCGAGCGAGGGCTACTCTTCTTTGCGGTGCGCAGGCTTCTCACTGCGGTGGCTTCTCTTGTTGTGGAGCATGGGCTCTAGGCGCGCAGGCTTCAGTAGTTGCAGCACGTGGGCTCAGTAGTTGTGGCTCATGGGCTCCAGAGCACAGGCTCAGTAGTTGTGGCACACGGGCTTAGTTGCTCCGTGGCATGTGGTTATCTTCCCGGACCAGGGTTCAAACCCGTGTCCCCGGTGTTGTAAGGCAGATTCTTTACCACTGGACCACCAGGGAAGTCCCAAACTGATATCTTTTAAAAGCAATTGCTAAGTACTTCTTGAGTAGCTTCAATCCACTGAACAGGAAAGTAGAGATCATCCAATTCAGAGACCTATTTATTTAGGTCTTCTTTAATTTCTCTCAGCAGTATTTTTTTTTATTGGTCAAAAGACTTTATACTCCATTAATATCTAAAAGGACAATTACTGAGTTCCATTTTACTTTCAATATCTTCAGATCCTCTCTGTGTTACACTTCTGCCATTAGTCTTTACATTCTGAAAGTAATGGGAGTTTCATGCCATTTCTAACAGATCATTCAAGTAAAACCAGTTATAAAATTACTCATAAGTCTACCAGCTTCCCTGATCACTTTGTTTTTATTTTTTTGCCACTTCTTGCCAAAGTTTATTTTTTTAACATCTTTATTGGAGTATAATCACTTTACAATGGTGTGTTAGTTTCTGCTGTATAACAAAGTGAATCAGCTATACATATACATATATCCCCGTATCTCCTCCCTCTTGTGTCTCCCTCCCACCCTCCCTATCCTACCCCTCTAGGTGGTCACAAGGCACTGAGCTGATCTCCCTGTGCTATGCAGCTGCTTCCCACTAGCTATCTATTTTACATTTGGTGGTGTATATATGTCCATGCTACTCTCTCACTTCGTCCCAGCTTACCGTTCCCCCCCTCATGTCCTCAAGTCCATTCTCTCTGTCTGTATTCTTGTCTTGTCCCTAGGTTCATCGGAACCATTTTTTTGTTTGTTTAAGATTCCATATATATGTGTTAGCATATGGTTTTTGTTTTTCTCTTACTTCACTCTGTATGACAGACTCTAGATCCATCCATCTCACTACAGATAACTCAATTTCGCTTCTTTTTATGGCTGAGTAATATTCCATTGTATATATGTGCCACATGTTCTTTATCCATCCATCTGTTGATGGGACACTTAGGTTGCTTCCATGTCCTGCCTATTGTAAATAGTTCAGCTCATAAATTCCTGAAAGTGAGGTTCAATAGAAAAAAGTGGCCTATAACTGATGAATTTAGATGCAGTGCTTGTGTCTGATTCAAAATGTGTAAAGTAATTCAGTCATAAACCATCCCCAGTGTTTCAATTATTAAACCTAACTAATGGGAATAATATATTCCAAGAATCAGCCCACAAAGATAACCTCTATATTAATGAACTTGAGACATATGCTCAGTATCTTAGAGAAAAAGGTCATGATGATGAGGAAAGAAATCTACTGAGGTATATGGAAAATCTATCTAGATAGAAGATAAAATCCTATCTCCAACAAATTTCATCAAATTTGAAATGTGACTTTAGATTTGCATTTGTGCTATCTTCTGCTTATTTTCTGTGCTTTTGAGCAAGCGGCAAGAATAAATGGTTTAGCAGTACGCAGCACAAGTCATTGTGTAAAAATTTCAAACAATGAGCAGCTACAAAAAATTTAGAACACTATTACACTATAGCACTGGTTCCCAACTCTGGTTGCACAGAAGAATCACCTAGAGGGAATTCCCTGGCAGTCCAGTGGTTAGAACTGCATGCTTTCACTGCCGAGGGCCTGGGTTCAATCCCTGGTCGGGGAACTAAGATCCCACAAGCCTTGCCATGAGGCCAAAAACAAAAGTCACCCAGAGAACTTAAAAATAAAAGGCCAAGGTCATTCTCTCAGATTCACTGGTATTTTATTTTTAAATTTTATTTCTGTAAAATTTTATTTATTTTTGGCTGTGCTGGATCTTCGTTGCTGCGTGTGGCTTTCTCTAGTTGCGGCGAGCAGGGGCTACTCTTCGTTGCGGTGCGCGGGCTTCTCATTGTGGTGGCTTCTCTTGTTGTGGAGCACAGGCTCTAGGCGGATGGGCTTCAGTAGTTGCGGCACGTGGACTCAGTAGTTGTAGCTCATGGGCTTTAGAGTGCAGGCTCAGCAGTTGTGGCACATGGGCTTAGTTGCTCTGCGGCATGTGGGATCTTCACGGACCAGGGATGGAACCCGTGTCCCCTGCATTGGCAGGCGGATTCTTAACCACTGCGCCACCAGGGAAGTCCTTCACCTGTATTTTAGAAAGCTTCCTAAGTGATTCTAATGTGCAGCCAGAGTTGAGAACTGGTGCACAAGTGAGTCCTGAAATCCATTAGTCCACCTACATTTTTCTCAAGTTTTTCAAGACTTCCATCAATCTTTTTCATCAAAGATGGTTGGAAAGATCCTTTCTGATTAACCTCTTTCACTCACGCAGTCTACCCTCTTTAGGGGTTTATATGTGAATCCCAGAATATCAAGAGGACATGAATGCCAAAACGTATTTCAATGTTAAATGCATGCAGCCACAAAGAAGGCTCTTCCCTAAAGAGCTTTCAGTTTTCTAGGGACACTGAAAAGGAACTAATCCTATGGTAACATGAGGGGACTTTATTGAGATGCTTATCGTTCTCTTTTCTTAATCATGATTAGAGAATTATTATCATGGGGGTATGAACTATGATATTTACAAGGAAAAAGTATCCACTTAATTTTATCTTATGTTTCAGTGTTTTGACACTTTGCTAGTCTTAGGGAATATTCTTTAAAGCCCTGCACTGATTTCTTGTGAGCAGGAAATTCCCGAGCTAGAGCGTACCTTCACGCCCGCGATCTCAATCATGAACATGGCAGCTCCCAGGACATGGCCTGCGTGGTAACACCAAAACTTGATTCCTGCAACTTCCTTCACTTCATGAAAGTTGATGGTTTCAATTTTGTCCATGCTCTCTTCCAAATCTGTCTCAGTATATAGCATGTCGTCTGCTGATATATTACTAAATTTTTAAAGATGCCAACAACAAAAATTAATGGTAAGATTTTACAAGTCTCTGAACTCAAAGAAATTATCTGTGGATGACATATCCACGTATTTCTTAAAATTATATTGTACATATTATGCTATTTAGAATCTCTTGGACCTTCTGTGTATTTTTTTTACTCTGCTATTATAATAAAAATGTTCAGTGTGTGTACCTATAAAGCATGATTTTAAGCAAAGCACAAACAGTAAATTAAGGCAAAGTACTCTTTAGGCTAGTAGTTCTCAACCTTTCTTCCTGCCCCAACACTCTTGCGAGATAAACTCACTCACGTACATTGAACCATGCAGAGTTTTTCACTCTGGGATGTGAAAAGATTTCTCTAAAAGAGAAAAGGTCGTGTTAGAAAGTCTAACATAACTGTTCTCCTGAAAATTATGCTAACGTACTTCCAAAAAAGCAAGAGAGAGTAGGGGTTAAGGACACACACTCTGGAGCCAGATTGCTTGGGTCCAAATCCCAGCTTTGTCTCTTACTGTGACCATCACAGGCAAATTACCTAACCTCTCTGTGCCTCAGTCTCATCATCTATAAAATGGGATTCACGACAGAACCTACATCATGAGGTTGATATGAAGATTAAATGAGTTCACATATATTAAGAACTGAGGGCTGTGCCTGGCACATGGTAAGCTTTAAGTGTTAACCAGTATAATTATTACTAAGGATAACTGTTCCATTCTTCTGTATTTATATAGAAGAATAACAAATCGCATCTTAGCTACCCTTGGAATATACATATTAAACAGTAAACTTCTGAAGGCTAATCATTTGTGCTATAGGTATCATAAAAATCCTTCAAACTTTCTGGTAAAGGAGTAGATTTTCCTCTTGCAACTGGAGAAAACTTCCCCAGAGAACTTTTTCAATTAAGATAGTCAATTTCCTTAGCTCAAATCATCCAAAAAAAGATTTCAGTATACAGCATTGTAAAACGTATTTTGTTTTAAATTTTAATAAAATTATGAAATTCTATTTATAGAATATTGCTCTCATACCTTATAACTCACCTACATTGCAAAGATTTAAAAGGATGCAAAAACTACATAAAGACTTTAAGGCCAAGGAGGTGTTGGGGACACAATAGGTATTTGATGAGTTGTTATGATGAATGACTAAATTAATGACAGCCTCGTGAACAGAAAGAAAACATCTCATTTCAAAACACAAAATGGTCTATATCTTGAACCGTATGCATTGTGTAGAACCAAGGGCATGTATAAATCTAAAAAAGTAATTTACCTAACTTTGACATAATCTGAAAGAAGCCATCTATAAATAGCTTTTGTGGCATGAGTCATAAATGTTCTTCCTTTGAAACTTGTCTTCTGTAGAAACCAGGGCAAAGCTCCACAGTGATCCAAATGGAAACTTAAAAAGAAACAAAGGGCTTCTGTCAGTTCTTAAAATATTATCCATCATGTATTTTATGTAATAAAACTCACTGTACAGAAAAGTTCTATGTAACAATTACATACTGATACTTTCAGAACACCAAGGATAGGTATGTACAGAAGGAAGGAATAATGCATCTAGTTCTAGTGTAAGAAAAGGATATTAAAAGTATATTTTAAACATCAAAATGTAGCCAAACCTATTCTCAACAGCTAAAATTATAACAAGCGCTTTAGTCGTATAAAGTTGAAACATGTCACTGTTTATATGTGAAGTTCCCACAGAACAATGTGACAACACAGTGGCCTCAGGAGATATTCTGCAAAAGAGCTTTCTTGGTCTTAAGTTTCACAAGGATCCAAGGCATATGTTACCTTCTTCTCACTCTAGAGATGGGAAAGTAAGTTTTTCATAGTAACCTTCTCTCACCTGTGAGGATGATATGGTGTGTTGTCTTAGACTTAGATGTCTGCAACATAATTCCTAGTATAAAATACTCTTAAAACACCAGAATCTTAAAATCTGGCAAAGAATGATCTTTACGGTAAAAGTCCTTGAAAAACAGTGTCCTTAATAAAGAAAAAAACCTTACTGACTAATTAGTAGGAGATCAATCTCAGCTGGGTCAATTAAATCGATGTAAGGAAGAGCATCCATTCCTTCTAGGCCTGGGTGGATCCCACAGTCCAACTGAATGAAATAGAAAAAAAGATCATAATTTCCTCCACATTATATTAAAATTCATTCAACAAATAGACAATAATTATAACTGATCCATCACACCATACATAATCAGGATGGACTCTATACATGTGGGAAGCATTTGGAATGCAATTCTTATTAAATGGGCAAATACGCCATTACCTCTAACTTTCCAAACAAATTTAACTGTAGCTCACATTCAGAGTCATAGGACACAAAATACAAGACATCTTCTTTCCAGCTACTTTTTGTAGGCACTATAACAACGAGTGAACTCTTTTTCAAGAACTTTAATATCAGAAATGGTGAACATTTTTAAAGTTTATAGATTCGCTACTACAGATGCGACTATTGTGAGAAGACAATGATTAGAAACTGGAAACTTCCCTGATCAGGGCAATTTAAGTATTAGAAGGCAAAATCTGAAGAGTCAGTCATTAAAGGGTTATATCCTCATTTTGGTCATATCCTATCAATTAATACAATAAATGACTAAAGAGATGACCGTGTCTGCCATACGCCCGTTCTTTTAAGAGTGGGAGAAACAGAGGAATGGGACCAAAGGACCACGATAAGCCACTGCACCGCCTTCCTAATGAGGACCACGGAGACCAGCTCTTCTAGTCCCTCCACCTCTCAGTCAAGGAAATGGGCTGAGGAGAGACTGACTTGCCCAAGGCCAGGTATCCTAGTGCTAACTTAGGTTCCTAAGCTGCCAGACCAGGGCCCTACTGTCACACCACACGGGGGTGGCTGGAGCTCTGCATGTGTTCAGGTGGCCAGTTTCTTGGGGTCTCCCACTGGTGGTGGGGCAGTTAGGTTGGCCAGACCTTCAGGAATGGAAGAGGGACTTTGAAGATACAAAAGATCAGGAGATCCAGTTGACAATTTTACAAACTTAGAATATATTTTCTCAGTTTACTTTATGTTTTGTCAAATTACTAAGTGGAAGGTGTACTAGTTTTCCACATTAACATTTTACACAGACGACCTATACCAACTATGACATTATTCTGGGAGCTAAACAGATAACTACTGAACTAGAAAAAACTACCGAGCTAGAAAAGACCTAACACCCAAGACAGACAGGAACATACTGTTAACCGGACTACAAAATAATAATTACCATTATTTTTCTTCCTTTGAACTCCAGAATAATACATGATCTTCCCACTTCTTGCCCAGCTCCACTGTAAACATTCAAAGGAAGAAATAAAAATGATTGAAAAACAATCAAAATAAAGCCCAATAAATTCAAACTTTTTTACAACTTAAACTATGTTCCATCTGATGCCAGCACTCACTTGAGGCAGATAAAAGTTCCACTAAGTTACAAAGATAGCAAAGAACAGCATCAATGTGGGAAAAGATGAAAAATGACCTTTGGGAGTTCAGGGATCTTTCAGTTGTTAAAATTGTGAGAGAAGCTGGTATAGATCTGAGAAGCCCAAAGGTTAAATCCGACCTTCTGAATGTTACGGTTAAACTGTGATGTATTCAACATGTAAACTAGCAGTGATTCAGATTATTTAATAAGACTCTTGAATTAGCACTTAAGTAAAAACCCATCAGCACTTAAAAATTCTTTCATTTTCTTTAAGATGAAAATATGCATTTACCAAATAGCTTAAATTTAAACAGACTTATCTTATTCCTACCTGTGAATCTCATTCCCTTTTCCTTCTACTTTCTGTTGTTTCAGTATATTTGATACCAAGTATTTCAAATTAATTTCCTTTCTTCTTAAATTAATGAAACAGCCTTGCTTTCCAATTCCCGTAAGACTTTAAGTTAAACTTCGCCTGCTTTTCCAATCCCTTCCCTTCTCTGACTGCCTCTCCCCAACCATTCTAGCTCACGATTCACCCACTCATTCAAGATCAAGCAGGTCTTTTGTGTGTGTGTGGCTGCACTGTGAGGCTTTCAGGATCTTAGTTCCCTGACCAGGGACTGAACCCGGGGCCACGGCAGTGGAAGCACAGAGTCCTAACCACTGGCAGCTTCTATTTGCCAAGCACTGTATTAAGTGCCTAGAATATGGAAAGGCCTAATACCAAGACGCTGAGCTCAAGGAACGCATAGGCTACTAGGTGACAGACATGAGGTGGATGCATCCTCAAGCTGAGATCCTACTCCAGAGCAGGACAAAGAAAATCAGACCACCACAGTGCTACTGTGAATTCCTGGCCTTCCACTTTAATTGGCCCCCTGTGCTCCCTCTTAAGTGTCCCTAGCTCAGTTTTCTCTTACAGGTAGTGTGGTAACTATTTCAAACTTTCTCCCCGTTCCTAAATTTTCCAACCCTCTATCCTAACTCTTCACTCGAGGCACGGCTTTCTCTGCATCAAAAAATTGTACAGTTCAGCTGTCAGTTTCCTTAACTTACCAACCCACCCGCATCTTCCTCTCCTTCCATTTCTCCTGCAACAGAGAACAGACCTCTCTCTCTAAGGCTAATCATTTCACCATGGTTCTACACTCTGCACACTCTCTCCTCCTGAGGAACTGACCCCTGCCTGCTACATCATTGGCTTTTCCCTCACCAACCGCATTTAAACATGCCACAGTCACGCTCAACCCCAAATGAAAATCCCTTAATTCTAATCTCCTTTAGTCTCCCTGTCCGCTTCCTAAAAGCTGCGTACACTCTCTGCCTCTATTTCCTCACCTCCACTCACTCAACTCACTGCCATCTGGCTTTTTACCAACCGTTCTTCTGAAACTCTCCCTGCAGAACAGCTCTTTGTTGCTAAGTGCAGACAGCCCCTTTCAGTTCTTATCTCACTGTTCTCCCAGCAGCATGTCATCCCTCCTGCTCCGTCCCTCTCCAAGCTTGGTTTCACTGACTTCACGCTTTCATCCTGTCCTACTGGTTTTCCGCCTTAGTTTCCTTTGCTCCGCTGCCTCTGCCCATCCGTGAAATGCTGTTATTCCAAGGGTTCTCTCCTTGGTCGTCTTCTCAGTCTTCCTGATCTTCATTGTCACATTTTTAACATGCTGAGGACTTCCAAATTTGTATCTGTAGCCAGATTGTCCTCCTGAATTCCAGACCTCTAACAGTCAGTCACCTGGCATTGGTATCTCTCCCGGGACATCCACAGGCACCTTATAGTCAAACATGCCAAACAAGTTTACACCTCAGGTCCCTTGCCCTTGCTCTTCTTTCTTTCTGGAATGCTCTGCCCTCAGATATTGACATAATTGGCTCCTGTGTATCATTTGGGTCTCAGTTCAAATGTCACCCCCTCATCTGCCTTTCACAACATTCTATAATGACACTTAAAACTACATGAAGTTATTGTATCTACTTCTTTATGGCTTTTCTAACTATTAAAATGAGAGTTCCATAACAGCAGAGACGTTGTCTATTTCATTCACTGATGTATAGCTAGCTACACTGCCTGACACGCAGTAAACCTCAAGAAATACCTACTGTGGGAATTCCCTCGTGGTCCAGTGGTTAGGACTCTGTGCTTTCACTACTGAGGGCATGGGTGCAATCTCTGGTCGGAGAACTAAGATCCCACAAGCCGCAGCGCGGCCGGGAAAAAAAAAAAAAAAAGAATTAAAGAAATACCTATTGAATGAGTAAAAACTCCCAAATTATGAACCTTGGAAACATTATGCTAAGTGAAAGAAGCCAGTAACAAAAGGTTACATATTGTAACCCATTTATATGAAATGTCCAAAAGAAGATAATCTGTAGATATGGAAAGTAGATTAGTAGTGGCCTAGGGCTGGGGAAGTTGGAGGTAAATGGATATATAAGGGCTTCTTTTCGGAATGAAGAAAATGTTCTGGAATTAGACAGTGGTAATAGTTGTAAAACTCTGTATATATTAAAACCCATTGAACTGTAACTTTAAATGAGTGTGCTGATGTGAATTCAACCTCAATAAGGCTGTTATAGAATAATAAAACTCCCAAATTTACTCTAGACCTGCCCCATCTCCTGTACTCCTGGAGTAAACAACACAACCACTTACCAGCTTTCGTACCTAGGAGTCCGTGTCATCCTAACAGTCCTCTCTACACTGCCTTTCCCCCAACAACGGCCCCTTACAATACATCTGATCAGTTACAAAGTTCTGAAGATTTCACTTCTTTACTGTCTTAAACCTCTCTCTGTCCAATCCATTGCTGCTCATTTCACTCATTCCAAGCTCTCACTGCTTCATCACTTGGTTTATTTCAATTCATCCCACTGGATTCTCTCCACTTAATCCACCCTATTTTTTTTTTTTTTTTTGGCCGTATCACGCGGCATGCGGGATCATAGCTCCTCCAACCAGGGTTGGAGCCTGTGTCCCCTGCCGTGGAAGCTTGGAGTCTTAACCGCTGGACCGCCAGGGAAGTCCCTTGTTCCACCCTTTTATTCATTTGCTACACTGCTGCCAGGAGCATCTTCGATCTTCCTAAAACATAATTTCCATCACATCCCATCCTTGCTTAAGATCCTTCCTTGGCTTTCTATAACTGGTGATAAAGACCCCAAATCCTTACACAATGTCCTTCATAAGCTGGACCCTGACAGCCTCTACCATCTCATCTGCTAATCTTCTAGCCACAGCCATGGGGAGACTGGCCACAAACAGAGCCCTCTCATTTTCACACGTGCCACTTCCTCGGCCTGGAGCATCCTTGCCCACACTTCAGCTGTCTTTAATTCCTACTCATTCTTTAGGCCTCAGCTCGTATCATAATTTCCAGGATGCATGAGGTGGCATTCTCATCTCTGCTGGAAATCCCTTTTGCACTCTCACGGCCTTAGGGCAATGCCTATCTGTACTCTTACAGTAGTCACCATTGACTGAGCACCTACCGTGAGCTTTACTCTGCACAGTTAAGTACTGCTATACTATTTCCACATGAGGAAATGGGTTCAGTGAGGTTGCTGTCCTAGCAATCGATAGTGTACAGATAGGACTTCAAGTCTGACTCCAAAGTGATGGTCTGCTATTCCTCCAAACTATCTTTCCGGTACTTTTCATGCGGCGCTGCAGCTCCCTCCAAAAGGGTGAATCCAGTTAACTCAGCCCTCCGTCTTATTTGTATCCCTAGTGCCCAGTGTGGCCTTGACACTTGCTCAGTGTTTGCTGAGCACAGGAAGAGAGGACAGGTGTGAACTGAGCAGCGGCAAACTTGGGGCACGTCCCCAGTAGGTGCTCAAGGAGTCCTTACTAAATGAACATGTAAAGGAAATATTTCTGCCTTTTGAAAACGGCACGTGTTCATGTGGTGCTGACTCATTTCTAACAGTGAGCATGTTTGTGGATTCTAGCTGCTCACTTACAGAATTAAGTTCCTCCACATTTATATTTCCCTTTCTAAGCAGCATTCCAGATCTGTAAGGTGCTTCTCTGACAGAAGGCCATTTCCAGTGAAAGGCCAGCCCTCTCCTGGTCAGTCAGGGGCTGAGATTTTGTCCTTAACACCTCGGCTTTTTCTTCCCTCCTTATTCTCCCAGAGTTGGAGCTCTGAATGGAGCTCACAGCGAGTCCCTAATTTACTTCCTTTCCCATCTTGGCAAATACCAAGTTCTGGAGGTAACAGGTTAGCTCTTCCTCGCACTGCCACAGCCTTATCCAGGTCCTCCTCTCATCCTGCCACGCTCGGCGTCACCGGTTCCCTCAGAGCTTGCCACTCTTTGGCGAACAAGAAAGCGCCCAGCGGCCCCACAGACCTTCTTTCCCCGCCCCCCAACTCCACATACTCTCCTCCCTTGGAAAAAGCAAAATCCCATGAAACCGAGCAGGCCCCTTCCTATCCACAGTTCTCCAAAGCCCTGCATCCGGAGGCCTGGCCCGCAACTGCGGACCAAGGGACCAAGGGCCGACTGCAGAGGCGCGCCGGCTGCGGCCGACTGAAGAGCCCAACCACCCAGGTACCCTCCTCGCCTCACAACCCGTGGCTTCATTCCCTCTCGCTGGTCCCTTACAGGGGTCGGATCAGCAGCTGGTCACTCTCTTCTGCGGGAATCGCAGACATCTGCAAACGGGGACGAGGAACAGGTTGCGGGAGGCTTTCTAAATTGGAAGAGCAGCCACAGGGAACCCAAAAGGATGGTCGCCGTCCACAGAGAGCACAACTTCCGGCGCCCGGGCGTCAGCCACCCTAGGCTCCTCCCTCTAACTTCCGGTCGTAGAACAAGGTCGGTCCGGGCACCGGGGGCGGGGTCAGGGCTGCGCCTGCGCGAGGCTTCGGAGGCGGGGCCCGGCGGGCGGTGCCACTGGCCTCGAAAAGCGGGCGCTGGTTTTTGACACGGAGTGGCTGCCGCGGCTCGGGCTGCCTAGGCTGTGGGTGTCTGACCCCGACCGCAGTCGGCGTTGAGGTGAGAGCCCGGCCCTCGCCGCGCTTGGGCTGAGCCTGGCCGGGAACGCGGGTCCCGAGGGCGGCTCCGGTGGGGAGGCCCGCGGCGGGGCGGATGGGTGGGGCCGCGGGGGCCACGGTCTCCACCGGGACCCGCCTTCCCTGGGTGGGGGACCCAGGCCCCGAGGCGGCGCGGGGCCGGCGGCGGGAGCCGAGGAGCGGGCCCGGGCCTGCGGGAGGAGGCAGTGCCTCGGTGCCGATTCCTGTCTGGGGTGGGACTGCAGCTCCGGTGACAATGGGTGTGGCATGTGGCGTGTGTCTGGGTCCGGTCGGGAGATGGAGTGAGAGCATCCGCGGGGCTGCTCCCCACGTTCCTCATGTCAGGCTCTGATTTGAGGGGCGATGGAGAGCGTTCACTTTTTGTGCGGGATCCTGTTGGTTCCTCCACGCGTCGTGGCTGTTTCCCCGCAGCGCGGGTCCGGGGTTGCGTCTGTTTTGTTTACTGTCACCGGCACGTGGCAGGCGCTCCCGACAGGAGCTGGGCGGGGTCTTGGAAAGAGCTTTGGAGCCAACTCTACCAAGGTTCCAAACTTGGCCCCATGCATTACCAGCCTGGTGGCCTTGGGCAAGCTGCTTCATCAACTTTGCACTTTGGCTGCCTCATTGGAAAGGGGCTGTAATACTGCAACCTTGCTGGTCAGTGGAGAGGGTCAGAGGTATACACAGATGGCATAAGGGTGTGTGTGTATGTGAGTGTATAAAACATCACCTGGCACTGGGTGGCAGATGGTAGGTGCTCAGGACGTGGGAGTTGTCATCTGGATGTTATCTCACAAGACGGTTCTCCGGTTCATTAAGCATGGCCTCTGCCAGGCTGTAGCAGGCGTCGGATATACGGAGCTGACCTAGCCCTGGTCTTTGATGAGCTCACAGTTCTGAGTGAGATAGTTACAAGTAGACAGTAGCTAACTAATGCTGAGATCAGGGTATAAACTCAAGCTGTGGAAGACCCATCCCGTAGCCCAACCTGAGGCTTTCTAGAAGAGAAGCCTGAACTGAGTCTTGGAAGGTGACTGGTTAGCCAAATAAATAGAAGGTGGAAGAGCATTCTAAGCAGAGGGAATGGCAGGAGCAAAGTGTGGAAACAGGGAGCTGAGTGCATGCTGAGAACCGCAAGCCAGTTTGCCTGCATTCCTTACAGATTAATTGAGTGTGAAACTGGTTGTGGACGATGAGACTAGGGGTCCACACGAGCCC
This sequence comes from Monodon monoceros, assembly GCF_005190385.1. NCBI lineage: Eukaryota > Metazoa > Chordata > Mammalia > Artiodactyla > Monodontidae > Monodon > Monodon monoceros. The sequence continues at coordinate 81,709,785 of NW_021703775.1, forward strand.
GGTCATGGAGGACCTTGCGTGTCCTGGCAAAGAGCCTGACTTCAGTCTCTAACTTTGAGGAGGCAACAAAAGATTTGAAGCAGGTTAAATGGCATCTGACTTGAGTTTTAAAGAAATCATTTCAGCTGGAGCTTGATGACAGAATTGAAGCGGCAAGGAGTCCAGCTGGGACTGATACCGACCAGGGTTCTTGGCCTTCCCCATCAGTAGAAATCGATAAGAGGCCAGTCCAGAAATTCAGGCAGGGCTTGACTGGGGCTCCTGCAGCTGCAGGAGGGGAGCGAAAACAAGTAACAGGTTCCCTTGCTCGCTCCTCCCCGCCAAAAGGGGCCAGAGCGGTGGGAGGCGGGCAAGCTCGTTCCTTACATGGGGTGAGGGTAGGGGTGTGTCCAGGGGTCGGGCGGAGGGGCGGCTGAGGTGTTTCGCCCACCCCCTGGCGGTGTTGAGCGCAGGGGGGCACGCGCAGGACCCTGCTTTGGCTCTCTGCTCTTCAGAAGTGGTAGTTGTGGTTTTTTTGGTCTTTTTGTGTTTTGTTGTCCAGAATTTGCCCCAACTGCACGTGCATGCACGCAGTTATTTTTAGTTCCTTTATAGTTTCTTTGTATCTGTTACTCGAGAAGACGTTTGTCCACTTGCAATCACTGCAGCAAAGGGTCCCAGGTCCCAGCCTGTCTCAGGACAAGGTCCCTCACCCTTGAAATATCTCCTGATGGCTTGTGAATTCCTTACATTGTATTCCAGACTTTGTGCATTTTTATGGGTTAAGGGTCCATTGCTTTCATCATACAATGAAAAAGTGTTTCTGTATAGCCATAGTCTAGGATGATGCAGGCCCTGTTTAGAGACATGGATGAGGGAACTCTTCAGGCGGTATAATCAGTGCATCTTGGACTTGGCTGGATGTGAGGGCTGGAGGACGGAGAGGAGTCGGTGATTTCCTGGTTTCTACCAGAAATAATGGAATTTATTGAAAGGGAGAGGAGAGGGGCAGCTGTGGAGGGGAAGAGGATGGGCTCTGCTTTAGGCCTTTTGGCCTTTGATGAGTCTGTGGAACATCCAAGTGACAGTATCTTCAGTCTCATTTTTATGCACGAATAATTTAGAGACAAGAATGACTTGCTTAATTAAGAACATGCATCAAAATAGTGGCAGATATCAAAGGTTTTCATAAATGCATTTCCCCTTCAGCTCCTAGATTGATGATGGAAAGAAAGTCTTAAGGAGTTGCAAAGCCCTTATTAAGTAGTGATTTTCGAATCGTTCTAGTATTCCAGGGGTTTGAAGAGATGCTTCAGGATTTCATAACAATACTATCAAATTTTAAAAAATCATATTTAAAATTGTTATTTATATATGTATATATATATATAGTACTTATATATACTTAAAATGTAATGTGCTTAAATATGCTATACACTGGCCCTCTAGCCCATCAGTTGCGGTATTTTGTGCTGCCAGGTTAGCCCAGCTCTGTGCAGACCGTGGAATAAGGCGCTCTTGCTTCTCCTTCTAACTGAGGAGTATCCTGTGATGGCAGGGCTCTCGTTTGCAGCGAATTATCCACGGAAGCCTTCTAAGCAGGCCCCCTCTTTTTACTCTTGTCCTGTGCAACTAGTTCCCTACCCAGCAGCCAGTCATCTTTCTAAAACAGAAATCTGATCATATCACCTGACTGCTTCTTTAAAACCCTCTGAGTCTTCCTGTGAAACCCAGAACAAAACCCCAGCTTTCGCTGTGGCCTGCAAGGTCTCCTGTGGCTCTTTCCCTCCTGTCACTCTCCCTCCTCCTCCTATTCTTAGTCGTATTGGCCTCTCACCGGTCTGTGCGTCAGAGGACGTCCACTCTCGGAGCTTCTCCTCCACGTTCACGGCTGCCCCCCACTTCCCTCAGGGCTTAACTCTCGCTTCCTCAGAACATCTTTTTCTGTCTAAAATCGTCCCCCCTTCCTTTGATCACTATCTCCTTAAGTTGCTTTAGTTCCCCTCGTAGCAATTATTGTTTCCAAATAATGTGTTTTATATTTGGTTTTCCTGTTGGTCTGTCTACTCCCTCTAAAAATGAGCTCCCTGGGGTCAGGGGCTTTTTCTGTCTTATTCACTGGTGTATCTCCAGCACCTGGTAGGTGCTTACTGGCTACTCAGGAACGAATGAATGAATCACATGTTCTCGTTACTCCACAAATGAAGCAGAAATATAGAAATAAGTTGGCTGATGGGGCTGATTAAAAAGCTTGGGCTCAAGTGAAGTTTTGGGTCAGTGGCCTAAGGTCAGATGCTAGTGAGTGGATTTGGGGGGGGTGGCCCTCCAGATTCAATGGCAGAGACTGTGTGTTGGAGAGGGGCATGCATTGACCACCCCGTGATTTACTCATTCTTTTCCTTCATCAGGTCCCTTGTTTTTCTGACAAGAATTGACCATGTCGGAATGAAAGGAAGCTATCTGTGCAGACTGCTGTCTGTTGAACGTTTGAAGACGATAAGATAGTGTTCGATTCTGTAGTGAGCAGGTTCCCTTGTTCCCTCTGTAGAACCAACCTTTAGGAAACATTTGTTAGGTTCTTGTATTCATAAATCCTCCTGAAAGATGGGTCACAGTTCCCTTGTCTACAGAATGCAGATTCTAACCTGTCTTCTGTAAGCCCCCTGATGGGGGGCCTAGAGCTCCAGCAGAGACCCTCAGAGAACATCTGTGTCACCAGGTTGCTGTGAGGATAAATTGAGACAGTGTGTTTGGAAGTACTTGAACTATGAAACATTATGCAGGCTAGTTCGTAATTTTCCAAGTATAATATATGTGCTCCTATGAAATGTGCAAGGAGAAATCGAAAATTTTAAAAAAGAGATACATAAGCCTGACTCTGGGAAACTTAAGGTCACCTCCTTCCCTGGCCTTACTGGAACGAGATGAGAGGTAGCACCTGGCAAGGTTTTCATGTCAGCCTTTACTTAAAGATAGTTGGAGACTTTAAGAAAAATGCACATTTCCGAGATGTGTCAGCGCCTTCAGTTCTTAGCCCTGCCATTCACAGAACAGGAACTGGAGACAGTGACGTGGTTGATAAACTGATATGTCACATATTTTACTAACGTCTTGACTTGGTTAAAGAGAAGGCAGGCACTTGAATATATTGAGAACTAGATGTTACTTCTGAACAGTGCTTTTCACACCTCCAGAGATGCCAAGAAGGTTCCTACCTTTTTGGTTTATTGGGTTAGAATCTTGTGATTCAAAAAGAGAATAAGAATGAAAAAGAATAATACCCACATTTTGTGGTCAACGGAAATTATTTATGTTTCAAGTAAAAGGAATATGCCATGGAACTGGGAGGAATTGATGGTTTTTATTTATTTTTATTCCTATTACGTGTAAAGGGATTTAAAGTTGCTTTTCTCCATGTATCTAACCAACCCTTGTTCTTCCAGGGGGCGTGCCTCTGGATCAAGCTATGGTGGAAGATGTTTCGGAAAGGGAAGAAGCGACACAGCAGTAGCAGCTCCCAGAGTAGTGAAATCAGTACTAAGAGTAAGGTAGGGGTGATGGCGTGGAGGCCGCAGTCGTTAAGTGGTGAGAATTTTGTTTCTTCTAACCGATGCTGCGTGAAGGGTACTAACCCCGGCAGACCTGCTGATGTTCTTCAAACTAGAGGTTTTTCACATTCATTTTTTTGCACTCGACACGCATTGTGCGCTTGATTTAATTTTATTTTGTTTTGGTAGATTTTCTGGAGTTCTTAACTCCGCTAACCTAGAGGGATCGGGACTTCCAGATGGTCTCTTTGAAACGCTGATTTTTAAATTGTTTATATGACAGGAATTGCAGGCACTCAGGGAGCTGGATGTCTTGAATTCTAGGGCTTGAGGTGTGTGTGCAAATTATAATTTTGTTTAGTCACGGTGAGTTAGTTGCATAGTGAGGCAAATGCCCTGGTGTGAGTGTGCGGGACCCTTCGAGTCCCAAGTCCTGGTCCACTGGGTCCGCTAGACTAGGACTAGAGAGCCTTTTTAAGTCATTTTCCACCCTTGTGAGCTCTCGGTGCCCAGTGCCAGGACTGGGTGAGGCAGGAGAGGAGCCCTCGGCTCACACGCACGGGTGCCCGCCTCCGGGGCGCCTCTCACTAGCCTGTGGGCAGCGCCCTGGGTGACGACGGCCACGCCCACGGACGGACACACGCACCACTGCCCTTCGGGAGTTTCCAGCAGGCAAGGGCAGCGGTGTTGTCACTGAGCTGTCAGCACGTAGTCAAAAGCACCAAAACCTGGCCTTTTAGCAGTCCTGTGCAGTCTTAAATGGGAAAATCGACCGTTTTCCTGTCAGGTTTCAGAACTCCTGAAGCTAGCTGAGACCCACCCTGCTGTGACCTAAGTGTGAGGACCTCAGCCTGGGAATCAGGCCCAGCTTCCTGTTTTCTAGATCAGAAAGTGGATAAAGGGAGACGTACTGACCTGCGGCTCGCAGAGTAGGACCAGAGCGCGGTTTCTGATTCCTGAAGGACCTGCTGCCCCGGGCAGGTGGCGGAGGCAGGGCCAGAGAGGTGCAGGAGGGCCGCGGGCCCGGAGGGAGGTCTTACCCCGAAGTGATGGCGAGCCTCGTGCGGTTCCTAAGCAGGGTGCTGTGACTCAGATTTGTGTTCCAGGATGATGTAAGCTTCTGCCATTATGATTCGGAACCTCAGAAAAATAGGCCAGTTTCTCCCTTCCTGTTCTTCTGTTCTGAGGGCTGTTAGGTTCTGACAACCTATTTGCTTTTCCCGTGCGGAGGGGTAATTTGAAGCACACAACCTCACTCTGTTACACGCTTCCCAGAAGCCAGCCTGACTTTGTAATGGCATCTTAATTCCAACTCCCCTTCCGTCACCCTTTGAATATTTAGGTTTTTTTCCGATTTGTCAGAACCACACACATTGATGTGGAACTTCTGTGTGCATACAGCTCTGCTCTTAGTTTATATTCCAAGAAGTGCCGTTATTAAGAAAGGGAAGAAGTAAGGCTTGATACATTTTTGCATTCACCTTGATTCACTTCTTAAACATCTAAAATTTCGAGTGTACTTTTAAAATTTAATTTTGATTTGAAGTGTAAAAAAGTGATTTTTTTCTTTTTTGGCCGAGCTGCGCAGCTTGCGGGATCTTAGTACCCCGACCAGGGATTGAATCTGGGCCCCGCCAGTGAAAGTGCCAAGTTCAAACCACTGGACCGCCAGAGAATTCCCAATAAGTGATTTGTTTAATCAGAAGCTTTTACTGTTATTTCTAAAAAATGAGAGTATGATGCTGTAGAACAAACTATACTAACATGTATGATTCATTAAATTTTGCTTAACAGATTTGTTGGTTTTTCTTTGTAATTCACATTGCAGTTATGCTCTGGTCCACCAGTCGGCCTGTGTTTACCTGTTGTAGGCCAGGTAGTAGTTGGAGTCATTGCAGATGCTGGGGAGAGAATTAGGAGACGTAGATTAGAGATCTAGGGTATTTACTAGATGTAACCTTGGGTAAATCACTTCACCTGTCTGTGTCTCTCCGCTCATTTACTAAACAGGATAATGTTAACTCCCTGCCTGCTTTCTGCACAGGGTTCTTTTGGGGTTCTTTGGAAATATTACAAAAGCAAGGTGTAGGTTTTCACATATGACATAAATATCAGGTATCTTATAAGGAGATACAGGTAGTGGCTCTGATTTAAACTGGGAGTGTTGACCTCACGTTTATCCAATACTGTGTGATGGCAAGAGCAGTTGGGACTGTCTTCTTTTTTGGAAGTTTGCTAAGGAATTTGTCTTTAGAAAAATCTGTCCCAGTCGATCTACCTGAATAGTTGACCTGATTTTATATGTGTTAATTCACCTGTAATAAGTCATTTGAACGTTTGGTAGAGAACTTGAGAGAAGATAGTGCTTTTAATTGCGTTTACAGTTTTTCTGTTGGTTTGTTATTTCTCAGTCTGTAGACTCCAGCCTTGGGGGGCTCTCTCGATCCAGCACGGTGGCGAGCCTCGATACGGATTCCACCAAGAGCTCAGGTACGGAGGGCGGATCGTTTTGGCGAAGGCTGCTAACTGACGCTTGTGCAGTTTTGCCAGAGTAGCACAAGGAGTCCTTGAGTATTTGGGGTTTTCTTCCTCTGCTCTGCCAGAAATGGTCCAAGATCTGGTGGAACGCGGGTTGGGGTGGCGGGTGGGTGGTGAAAGACGCTGCCTTGGAGGAAACTGCTCTTAATGGTCGTGGAGCAAAAACTTGTGGAAAACTTCATGGTGACAGTTTAGAAGTGTCAAAATAGCTTTGTAAGAAATGGGCTGGCCGACTGTGAATTATTTTGGAATTACATTCTTCGTGGGGGGTAAGACAACGTCCTGCTGATTAAAAAAAGTTAACATCAGGAGCATGTGGTAACGAGGGGAGCATGTGTCACAGGCCCTTGAAAACATTTATGCAGCCCCCCAAAAGGAGCAGCTCTTCAGAAATCAAAAGGTGGTTTTTGACCCACGTGCTAGCCGGTGTCTAATTGGAAACCTACTACATTCATTTTCTTGTATAAAATTCTTCCTTTTCCTTTTGGGATTATAGGCGATTCTATCCATAAAAGGTGGTAGGAGTGGGAGAGAAGATGTAAAAGGGAATATAGTAGCATAAGGTCTATTGTCTTTACTTCCAGATGCTTTAAAACATTAAAAATGTGGGCATCTTTTTATTACATAAACATAATCTAAAAGTGACCGCAGGGTATTCCTTTACTATTGCAGACGTTGTAAAATCCTTTGTGGTACTTTTGTACTGGCTGGATTTTACGGCACACACAGTTCTTCACCTATTACCATCTGTTTTGTAAGGGACTTCCTGTCTGGCATTATTCCATCTGCATTGAAAAAAAAAATTTCTGGTCTTTTCTGACTGAATGGGAGAGGTAGATCAGGTTTCCTGAATCAGGAAAGGAATCTAAAAGTGAAAGGTAAAAAGGGAGAAGAAACCAAAAAATAATTAAATGTCATATGCATTACAAAGGTACTCAATCATTGTCAAATTGACAATTTAGTTTTCTTCTTTTTGAAGAAGAAATGAAGCGTAGTAATAATTTATTCCTTTTGAGATTTTTATATATTTAGTACATTGTGAGTCACTGAGGAAAAGGTTAGTGAAATTTTTAATTCTTTCCCATGACATCAAAAAGTTTGCATTTAAAATTTTTAAATTTTTATGAAAGGTTAACTTCTGATGACACTGTCTGTTTCCTGCCCGGGGAGAGGTTGAGGATACCCTGTAATGCAGCCATTTCTTCTGAAGTCTTACTCTTACAATTTTTCTTTTCACCTTTAGGACAAAGCAACAGTAATTCAGACACCTGTGCAGAATTTCGAATAAAATACGTTGGTGCCATTGAGAAACTGAAACTCTCCGAGGGAAAAAGTCTCGAAGGGCCACTAGACCTGATAAATTATATAGATGTCGCCCAGGTAAAAAAAAAAGTTCAATTTTCTCAGATTCCAGAGTGAACTCATTGGCTTTGGAGAAAGATAGCACTCTTCCAGGTCTCCTCACTGCTTCTCCTGAAGCCGCGCTTTTATCACTGTTAGTTGTTACTGAGCGCTGGGGTCAGAGGAGGTACAGGGCACCTTGGATACCGAGTCGAAGAGGAGCACAGGGACACAGTCCCTTCCTTCACACAGTGCTTTTCACTTTTTCTGGGGCTGACTGAAAAAGTCCCCTTGTTTAAATGGGGAGCCGAGGGCTTCCCTGGTGGCACAGTGGTTGAGAGTCCACCTGCCGATGCAGGGGACACGGGTTCGTGCCCCGGTCCGGGAAGATCCCACGTGCCGCGGAGCGGCTGGGCCCACGAGCCATGGCCGCTGAGCCTGCGCGTCCGGAGCCTGTGCTTCGCAACGGGAGAGGCCACAACAGTGAGAGGCCCGCGCACCACAAAAAAAAATAATAATAAAAAAATGGGGAGCCAAGTACGGTGGCTGAGTACACACCACAAGCTTATCTCTAAAAGTCTGGCAAGTCTTACTGTATCACCGTTGAACTAGGTTCAGCTCTTTGAATAATCTAATTCATAGTGGTGTTGACCTACCATATCTATTTATTCATACCCTGTTTCCAACAAGAACTCAGGTAAGTTTCAAAAATATATCCTGGTCAAGAAAATAAAAAAATAAATCACCACGAAGGAAAATTTAGTGTGAAAATTAAGACAAATCAAGGTGTCAGGTTTGTGCCTAAAGTATTGTAAGGTCCGTACCCTTGCCAGAGTTGGGAGTGGATGAGCCAGAAGACTTAATACTGTCAACAGTTAGTAACTTGCTTCCCAAGTTTCTAGAAGATGGAATTGCTTGTCTTTGTGTTCATTAACAACGGGATATTACTGCAATGGAAAGAGTCCCTTATCAATTTATAGCGTGCTGGTTACTATTAAGAGTATATAGTCTCTTAACTCATGGAGATGGGATCCTTAAATATACTGTTTCATATCCTCATGAAAGTGAAGGAAGTCTCCGGTGTCTCAGGGGAAATCAGCTGATCTAATCTGCCATTTAACAGACAACTGTTGGTAGTCTGGGCAAACACAATTATCCCAGCCTTTAGTTTGAAATATAAAGTCATTCCAACGTGCAAGCAACAACTAATCTAAGTAAAGTATTCTACTGAAAGATTGCTAATAATGTTTTCTCCCAAAAGCACACTAGGCTTTTCATTCTGACAATGACTGCTCAATTTCTCACATCACTGTAGAAATGGGGCTTATTAGAATTCCATTATTGACGATAGCATTGCTATTAGCCCATCTGTTGATTCTTGGAATTGATTTAACCTGCTGTGAGAAATGATTGGCAAGAGTTTACTCTTGCATGTGAGGACCCAAGAATTAAGGTAGGTGGACATGGCTCGTTTACCATGATCTCTTTAGTGCAGGCAAATGGTTCCACAGAAACACTGACCGTATGGAATATCTACTGACTGCCAGCAACATCATATTTGTTTTAGAGAAGGCAAGTTAGGCTACTTAACAGATAAAACTGGACCATCTGCTAGGGAAACCATCAGGCATCGTGTGCTGTTTTACTTGTTCTGAATAGCTCAAAATACTGACTGATATTTTTGAGAGCCGAGTAACCATTCTTCAAGCAGCGTTTACTTGTCCAAAGCCCTGGGGCGCTGGGAATACCAGACATACCCAACACCCGGCTAAGATGTAAAGCGGCTGAGAAGAATGGCTCTTGCTGCATGTTACCTGTCACTTAATGTGCTGACATGAGTATAAACTTTGAGTAAAGGGCCTTCATTTTTCTAATGTTTCTAATGTAAGTATTTATTTAAGCCTCGCTGGGATCTGTGAGGAGTATCAGTTTGTAACTGGGGTTAACAGTAAGCATGGGGTACATGGATCTGAGTTTTGGTCAAATTTGCAGACTGTAAAACAGGTCGGGGGGATATTTCTTCTGCCTCTTCGGAAAGAAATTCCTGCTGGGCTGTTGTATGCCCCACATTCTTTAAAGGGTTTGGGTTTATGATGGCCAGATGCTAAAATTGACCAATCAGAATTAGGAATGAAACATAATTTTTTAAAATGTATATTATGTAATTTATTTTTACTTTAAAGCAAGATGGAAAGTTGCCTTTTGTTCCTCTGGAGGAAGAATTTATTATGGGAGTTTCCAAGTATGGCATAAAAGTATCCACGTCAGATCAGTATGTAAGTAATTTAATTAAGGGGGAAAATGTGTTTTAGGTGTTGGGGAGTTCAGGCCGGGAAGGGCCCTCTTGTAGTTAGGTCTGCTTCTGTTTGCAGAGTGGTTGGTTTGTAAACACTTCTGGCACCTGGTCTTAAAAGTGACCAATTTCCTAGGGTAAATGAACAGGGGCTTTTGCTTCTGTGTGTGTAGGGCCCAAGCCAGTCCCCTTCCCTCCCCCGGCTGGTCCCCTAATGCATTTTCAGCTTAGGACTCCATGCCAATTCAGAGCAGGCATCAGCTTGGAAGCTGGGCATAGAGGACGGGATCGTGAACTTAGATCATCTCACTCCATCTTCCTAGAACTTAAGTAGGAAGGTATGATCCTAAAGGCAAATTGGCCCATAACTGAGCATCCTAGAATGTCCCTTTGGGTGAAAAATCTGTGAAACTACTTTCTGCCCGATCCATGGATGGATGTGCTCAGTTTAAAACCTCATGATAAATTCTGCACAGGAAAATGCATCATAAGAATGGAGAAACATGTAAAATAGCACCGTCTTTCTTCTCTCTGACTTCTGCAGGATGTTTTGCATCGGCATGCTCTATATTTAATCATCCGGATGGTGTGTTATGATGAGGGTCTGGGGGCAGGAAAAAGCTTATTGGCTCTGAAGACCACAGATGCGAGCAACGAAGAATACAACCTGTGGGTTTACCAGTGCCACAGCCTGGTGAGGTTTTCAGTCTCCTTGGTTATTAGTCTAATAATTCATCAAACAAAGTGGCAAAACCAGAGACTGTTTAGTCTCTTCAGAGGCTGAAGAGATGCTCTCTGCCATGTGCCTAGCAAACACCTGGCATAACAGGAGAAATGAGTATATCAATCAGGCCCCAGGTCAGCCGGGCCAGACCTCCTGCAGGCTGTTTGTTAGGCCAGCAGATGTAAAGCTGGTGAGGGAAAGCGGTGTGTCCTCCAGGGCAGAGCCACGCCTTTCCATACCTTGTTCTGACTCGTGAGGGTCCCTCCCAAAGGCCACGGGGTCCTGTGTTACCGCGTGCACTTCCTGAGGGGCAGAGGAACACGGTGACCCAGGCAGGCCGTGTCCGGGGCTTTCCAAAACTGGTGACGTGTAGGTTTAGGAGAGGCGTTAGGAGGGTCACGTTTACTTCGGGAAGCGATTTATGAACTCTTACCGTATCTTTTCACTTAACGTAGGAACAAGCACAAGCAATCTGCAAAGTTTTATCCACTGCATTTGACTCTGTGTTGACATCTGAGAAACCCTGAATTCTGCAATCAAGGGGAGGCAGGCTTCACGTGCAAGTTCAGCTGTTTTCCCAATAGTTCTGTTTTCACTCTGCGGTGGTGGTGAACTATTTTGGAAACATGAGCGATCCTTGGCTCTGGATTTTCTGAAGAAACGCAATATATAAAATACCAGTCGTTTGTTTTTCTATTAAAATGTGTCTTATTTAACAGTGAGTTAACGCTCAGTGAAGTTACCTACCTACTGGGACTAAAAAAGCAACGTCATTTGTCGCTTTTAAACACAAATAAGCTTAATAACCTTTACGTGTCGCAGAAGTGCCCTCGGTGATGAATGAACATGGAGAACTTTCCGAGGATGACCAAGGCCGTCTATCCTGCAGCACCGGCAGGTGACACTGCCAACTCAAGTCACAGAGGAAAACTTTAAAAGTGTGCTGTCAGGATGACATGCTGGTAAACCGCAGTAAGTAATGAGAGTAGTCAGACCTTCAGAGGTTACTGCTCACGCCACAGTCACACACCGTAAAGAATCTCACGTTCAGGAGGCTAGTGTATTTTTTAAAGGACTGTTTTTATATATAGTGCTTTACTAAAGATTAAAAACATGAAAAACACCATGTCCATTTAAAAGTATTTTATTTTTTTCCAGTCAAAGGACTAGCTAACAAGAAGAGTAAACTTATTAAACATGCTCTAATTAGGACAATGAAAATAAGAACTGATTTAGGTTATACAGTATATACAGTTGCGCTGCAACTAGACCGAAGTAATCAAGTGAATGAACTGAATATCATACATCTCAGACAGTATCCACCCTGTGGACCGTGGTACCCGCCCACCCCTTCACAGATCACACAGTAACCATTAGTCTGTGGACAGATTTCTGAGTCGCCATCCCTAGAAGTCAGATCTGATGGAGAATGGCATGCCAAATGCCAGAATCCTGCAGCTAAGTTCATGACATGTAAACTTTAAATATAAATAGATTATCTACAACGTTTTCCTTTCTCTCAGTTGCTTTTTTTTTTTTAATTTGCAAAGAGTAAATAACTAGGAAAGGACATTAGTAGGGAAGTTAATATAATTTCTCCTCTGGCAAGAGTAGTATTAATTACTGCACAACAGCACCACCAAATTGTAGATTGCAAAAATATTTCCTAGATATTGATGTACCAGTGAACCTGATATATCAGTTTGGGGCTGGTGTTCAAATGCTGATACGAATCAACTTTAATTCCGTATACTGCTCGCACCAAGTAGTCAAAAGGCTGATTATAAGATACAGATGTGGGAGTGTTGTATTAAAATATACATAGGAAGTGCACTGTGCAAAACATCTGTTTACTTTCTTAAACCTATGAGAGAATTAACTAAATGAAGGGTTCAAAACCAGAAATTAACCATTAGTGAAAACAGATGTAGTGCTTTTAAAAAAGACTTTAATTACAGATCTAACACATTTTTTCCCGGAAGTCTGAAAGGCAGATTGCCATACAACATCATAAAACATTCCAGTTTATTCTGTCTCCCTTTATAATAACAATGAAAAAATACAATGCAATTAAAAAAAAAAAAAGCTCTATACTTACAAGAGTCTTGCATAATAAAGACAGGCTGCTTCAATCAAATGTACCATCATAACAAACACACTAACAGCATCGTCCGTCTCCTTGCTTTCCAAGCCTCTTCTTAAATTTGCTCCTTCACTTTGGGTAGAAATCTAAGTGGTCGTAATATGCCTGTTTATTCTCAAAGAGTGCCAGAGTTTCCAATATACCTACCATGAGTCTTACACAATTACCAAATAGAGGTATGACAGTAAAGTTCATTAAACTAATGAATTTTTGATTTTATCATATACAACCTAATCCCTCCACCCCCAGTAGCTTAAGAATGATACGATGGACTTCAACAGTAAAACCGGGATGTTTGAGAGTATTTTACTACCTGGGACCTACAGGTTTCTGATATGCTCTTGATTACAAACAAGTGGACAGATTAAATTTCAAGACAGTGTAACTACCATTCCTGTTGGTATATTATATAAATACAAGACACTAAACTGAGTGGACATTCTCTTGGGCTAGAAAGGGAAGGCAGTGGTACACTCGATAGGAAACAGCAAGTCTTGTGGTAATATGGCGGCGGGGGGGGGGGGGTCGGTCTGCACCACGGTACTCTAGCTGTGTGACGCGGGAGGCTCAGGAAGGCAAATCCCGAACACCTAAAGCGTAGAAACTACTTTAAAGAACTGTTTCGCAGTCCATCAACCTTAGTTTTTAAACCAGATTCAGGAAATGCAGTTAATATAATCTGGAACTGAATTAACTGCTGTGACATATGCCATAATAAACCATCTATAGTCGGGTCAAGTAGGCTTGTTCACAACAGGTTACACACACATGCAGGATACACTGATAGTTGCAACCTCACACACCAGGGTTGGAAAGTACAACGCTTATGTATACATTTCCAATAAACATTGGGTGGATTTCAAAGGAAATCTTTAAAGGTATCTTTAAAGAAATAAAAGGCTTTAAAGGTGAACTGAAGCATTTTAGCAGAAAGTGCGGGCTGGCTATGGACTTTGAAAGCAACAATTTCCTGGCTTCCTAAAAAGAATAATTGTGCTGAAGGTCACCAACCCCAGAAGTGGGCCAAGAAAAACAGGACGAATTTCTTTCCCACACTCAAAACATTTTTCGGTTCAACTAATGCTGTAGATTCAGAATCTTCATTATTTAGTTAAAATAACTTTTCAGTTCACCTTTTGGGAATTCAGTTGTTCCTAATAAAAGTGTAGCAATGTTTCATGAAAAACACGAATTATAAAAACAATTCATTGATGTATATAAATTGCCTTTGAGTTTTTAAAGCAGAACAGTGGCCTTAGAGAAAGTGGGCTACCGTACAATTCATGAAACAGGTTATCTGGCAAGAGTTTTGGTACCAATAATGAGACAAGACATAACTTTAAAAAGGAGTGTTTTTGTTCAGTAGCAATTTAGTCAGCAATAAAGTGCACAAATGACACGGGAAATGCTCCTTTGCGACTGGGATCTCCGTCGATGTGGCCGATCTGAAATGAATAAAAGGTTATGTTGTTACACAAATTCCAAATGTTGGAAACTTTGAAGGGCATTACAGCATTTGGAGGGGAAAAAAAAAAGATGTGTTTGGAAGAATCTCTTCTGGGAAAGAATTACTTGGGTACAACATCTAAACTGTTTTTCCTTTCGCTCCCGTCTCAAATAGTGCCGGCCTACTACCCGCAGGGACTTCTCTCCGCGGGGAGTTGGTGTCTGCACACACGCCCCACCGTGGGCCTGGTGGTCTCGGGGGGCAGGCAGCACAGATCAGACCACCACCCCGACCTCCCTTTTTGTTTTTTTTTTTTTTTTTAAATGGATGAAGAAACAATGTCAGAAGTCTGTGCGCTGCCAAGTCACAGAGAGTGGCAAATGTGAGTTGGCCCAAATGTAGTCAAAGCATTTAAGACTTCAGTAAATCCATTTACTTTTGCTCTGGGAAAATTATATAAATTATACCTCAGGTCTGATCTCAACGATGTAAATTAAGTAGTTAAATAAACATCTAAAACAAAATCACCAAAATTTAAATTATTATTTTTGTGTGTGTGAGGGGGATACCCTGAGATTATAGACAGCATTTACTTTCTTTATAGCTTTCTGATTTTGCCACAGTTTTTGAAATGAACAGGTGTTTTCCAGATGCCTAATCCTGGTGTCAGGCTGGAGCCCCATCCTTGTGGTGGGTTGTACACAAGTGTGAAGGCCAGACCTGTCTCAGGGCCATGCGGGCAGCGGGCGGGCAGAGCCCTGGATGGGCACCGAGGGGCACCAGGAACTGCCGCCCCCTCTGCCGCCCATGGCGTCGACTGCGCTGCGTGGAGCAAGGCTGACGGAGGAAGGGGCTCTGGACCCACAGGCACTTGAACCCCTCGAGGGGAGAGGCCACAAGAAGACCCCTGAACCAGCCATGCCAGAGGCGGTGCCAGGCCCCGAGTTGGTTCACAAAGGCCCTGGAGAGAGAACACACAGCTCACCCAGGAGGGTGCCTGGCTAGGGACTCTGACCAACACCCCTCGCCCTTGAGAGAGCGGAGCTGTCCCCGTGAGTCCTGGCTGCGTCCTGATGGCAAGCATGACCCATCTGATATCTGAGCTTAAGCCCCGGAGCTGGGCCGTTAGCGGCCCCCAGGTGGCAGACGCTGCCAGGCGTGCGGGAGCTGTTTGCACGACTGCCCGGTTTATGACAGCCACCTCTCCCTGGGGGCCACTGTGCCCGTCGCTGCAACAGTGCTGTGTCACCGCCCTTTCTCAGACGAGCTGGCTGTGGCTTAGCAACATAACCACCTTGCCCAAGGTCACCCAGCCTGACCTTGGCCGGGGCTGGACACTCACGGTCATCAGGGGAAGCGCCACGCTCATCCCATTCCAGCTCCCACCCAGATGCCACAGCTGGTTTCAGGACCAGCCCGACACCCAGCGTCTCTGCCCTCCGGGTCAGCTCTCCCTCTGCGCCCCACTCCACCAAGCCTGAAACGCCGGGCAGGAGGCACCACCGAGAAAGCCAGGGCCTCATCTCAAACCCTCAGGTGCGCTCTGCAAACTGCAGCCCACGTGGCCCGTCCGCCCTGACGAGGGAGGACCCCACTCAGAAGTGGGTGCATGGAAAGGGCAGCTGAGGCGCGCGGGGCACAGTGGGCGCCGCCCGGGAACAGACCCCCGGGCCCGACTCACCCACCACTCCTGGTCCTCCTCCCCGTCCACGACAATCACGTCCCCCTCGGAGAACGTCAGCTCGTCGGGATTGTCGGCCACGCAGTTGTACAGGGCTTTGACCCGCTTGGGCTTCAGCTTGGTCTGCGTCAGGGAGAAGAGGGCTCACAGCTTAGTGTGTGGGGAAGCGTCCGCTCCAGGGCAGAGAACCGGGCCACTTTGCTTCCAACTGGTCCCGAGGGCCGCCCGCAGGCCTGGGAGCCCACGGGTGTCAAGATGGGTGGCTCAGCGCGCTCGGGGCAGGGGGACTTCCAGGTGGAGGCCAGCCGAGGGAAGAGAGCAGGGAGCGGGCCGGCCCGGTGCCTGGTGGGCACGTGGGGGCCTGTCCTGGAGCCGGAAGGGCCCAGCCCACTGGCTGTGGGCTCTGGGTTGCATCCTGCTCCGATCCGAAGGACCAGGTACCCAGGAAGAAGCCTCCCCCACCCCAACCAGGGCAAGAGGGAGAGTGTCCTCTGAGCCCTTGGACGATAACCCACCCGCTCCTGGCCAGGGCAAAGAGGCAGAGAGGAAGGGGCTCGTCCGCTTACCACCTGTGACTTCCTGGGCATGGGCGCCGGGGGCTGCGTGACCACGGCGTTGGACAGAGGACCCAGAGTTTCTGTCCCAGAGAGATCCACTGCTTTAGGGCCAAAATGAACGGACTTCACAATATGCCCCCTCAGTCAACACCATGAGATAGAAACGACATAAACGCCATCTGTCATAGCCACAAGGCAACTTGCCTGAGATTTCCTAACTGTTGAGGGAAAGTCCCCTAAAGGCCAAAGAACCTTGTGACTTCCATGCAACCTCCCTAGCGTGTGCCGGCCTGCAGGTGTCACAGAGTGAGGCAGACGCCATAACCTCCTCCAGTGACTCCCAGACCCCGCCAGGGCTCCCCCACACCCCCGTCCCCATCGGCAGAGGGGGACAGGAATGCGGGGCGTGGGACAGAGCAGCCCAGGAGCAGGGGCGCCAGAGGTTCTGCGAGGGCAGGGTGGCTGCCAGGGCAGGACAGCGGGCCTGACCCAGGGGTTCACCACAGCTGGAAACACCCTCCACTTTGCCCCCGAGACCCAGCAGAAAGTAACCCAGTTTCACATGCAATAATTACCAGGTCCTCTTGGCTGGCCTTTGTTGATCAGTGGGCTTGACTTGTCAGGCCTACAAAGAAAGGGAAAACAGATTCACTGGTGCCCGAGGCCGGCAAGGCACGCTACCGCTCCGCCTCACTCCCTTTTCTGAAGGACCTGTGTTCGAGTTGAAAACGGTTGACCTGATTTCATCAACTGCCATCCAACTACCTCTTCTTTTTTTTTTGGAAGTAGGAAGCATGAGAGGTCCAGAGGGCAGCGCTAGATCGAAGGTTCCCGACTCCCAAACCAGGCTCCTCCTAAGGCTCTCCTGTCCCATGTGAGCCCGTTGCCAATGCCCCGGGTCTGGGCTGGAAACTGGGCACCACCAACCAGCTCTAGCCGTGATGTGCCCCATCCCCTCCCCGTGCGGCCTGGGTCTCTTCCTACGTCAGGTGGGGCAGTATCAACCTCAGGGCCCTGGTGGCTCTGCCAGGACCTGTCCAAGCACCACTGGCCCGCGTTATCCATGCCTCTGTACTCTGTGACCCCTGCTGCCTATTAACCACCGTGACTGACATGGCTCAGCACCCCCTGCCCCATGAACCCCGGGGCCGGCACGTCCCAGCACCACAGGAAGGGACACGCAGGTAAGGGGCTCCCAGGGCTGGCAGACAGCGGTCTGTTAACTCAGGCTTGCCGGGTGGGCCTGGATAAATGCGTTTCTGTGAGTTGGCACTTCCACCTGCAAAAGGTGTGACACCAGTTCTGTCAACTCTCAAAGTAAGGACAAGTGACAAGAATGTCTGTGATGAGCCGAGAGGAACCCTATTCCAGTTCTCTGCACAGAGCCAGACACACAACTGGGGCCTGACATATGATGGGAGGGAATGGAGGGCAGAAGAGGCGGATGGGGACAAGCCAGGGACGAACGGCTCTCCACACACACACACGTGTGTGTGTGTGTGTGTGTGTGTCCCCCCAGTTCTGACCACTCAGAGGGCCTGCCTGAGTGCAGTGACACTCCAACAGCAAAGAAGAAAGACACTAAGTACCCAGATCTTGGCTTCTAAATGTCATTTCCACTAAAAAGGAACCATTTTCCCACCATAAAGATCCAGACTGGGAGCCATGAACTGGATTCCTCTGTAGTAAAGGATGGTATTTAAGTATTATGTGTGTCTAAATAAACTTGGAGTCTGAGTTTTGGAAGGTAGCATCCACGTTAATTTCCTGATTTTGCTGGTTGTACTGTGTTTATGTAGGAGAATGTCCTTGTTTGTAGGAAATACATGTCCCGCACTACAGAGGGTCCATGTAGTCGAGATAACCCTGTGAGCGACCAACAAATAAGACCTAGAGGCCTCGTGTCTTGAGGACTTAAACTCCCCAAATCCCGGTGTCTGCACTGAACGGAAATCTAAATTCATCACGTGGATTTAAGATGTACATCGGTATGAAATTTTTTGCATTTTAAACATTCTTGATTATTTTTTAGACACCTGAAGCATAACCACTTAGTTATGTTACACTTGACCTTAGGGGTCACGTAGTAGAGACATGGAAGATTTCAAACGTTCAGAGAAATCTCAGCAGGTGAAGTTACGGGGCTGCTGCCCCTGGGAAGCAAGGACGGCCGAGCCGGCCCGGCCCGAGGGGCACGCAGAGGAGCGGCCGTTACCCGGGAGCAGGCCTCTTCTGGGGCAGGCGGCTGGGCAGCTGCGGCGGCAGCGGCGGCGGGGCTTTGCTGGGCGGGAGCCCGGGCTGCGCCGGCTTGCTCTGCTGGCTCAAGGCCTCCAGCACACTGGGCGTTTTTGCTACCGGAGGGGGCGGCGTGGGAGCCAGGGGGTCTGCGGAGAGAGGAAAGGACAGAAATGCGGAGGGTCACACTTCAGGCGCCCCCCTCCCAACCTTCTCACCCGAGGCTCTTGCGATAAGGGCTTCCTTTTTCCTTCCCCTACCTACCTCATAAGGAAAAACCTACTTTCATTGACGATTTTCGGAAAACAGTGCTGGCGGGGAGTCTTTCCGAGCCTCAGGTTGGGACTAAAATGCCTCTATGAGCCTGGGAGTATTTTCTCAGCTAGAACCCGCTGTGGGTTTCCGCCCTCCACGGGGACCTGGAGAAGCGGCAGCAGGAGGCCCGGCCTGGGTCTGGCGCCGGTCCCGCCCCGGGGCCCCACCCATGCTGCTGGTCGGGGCCCCACCATGCCGCTGGCCGGTCAGTCTGAGGAAAGGCTGCGAAGAACTAGCCGGAAAGGCTCCCGGTCCGCGAGGGGGCAGCGGGACGAGCTGTATCACTCTCTACCTTTCACGGGTCAGGAGGCCGCTGCTTTCCCCAAGCGCACGGGCCAGTGAGGCAGGGAGCCCCGCCTCGAGGCCATGCCTCCTCCCCGTCTCCCCGGCCAACAGCAGCCCTCCCCTCAACGTCCGGCGTTCGTGTCCCGCGGTCGCTGCGGGGGGGCAGTGACCTGCCCCGGGCCTGGACGCTGATACCCAAGGACCTGGCAGCCCCTCTCTCCCAGGGCAGCGGGCGCAGGGAGCCGGCTGACCAGGGAGGGGTCGGCTTAATCCTTCTTTCCTTTTGCCATTCTTCTCTCCTTTCTCGGCTTTAAAGGGAAAGTCAAAAGGCAGACTCTAGCATGCAGAGGTACAGCCCCCGGGACGCCAGACTGCGAGTGCGAAAGTGGGCTTCTGAGACCCGCTGGGTGCCCCCCGCCCCAGCGTCCCGAAGACCCCGTGCCCGCTCCGCCTCCAGTGCGCGTACGACACCCACCGCAGCCAGGGCTGGGCTTCTCCCCACTTTAACTCCGGGTAAGGAAACCGGGGGAACCAGGGAAAACCCTCAGCGCCCTCAAAGCACCCCTGACCCCGCGATGCCAGAGCCCCTCCCTCCTACAGCGTCCAGGCCTCGCCACCCCCCTCCAGTCGACCCCCCACCAACCTCGCAGCTGGAAAAAAGCCCCTCCCCTCCCCCGGGTGCTGAGACTCTCACAGACATGTGACACTGAAGGGCAGAGCACAGACCAGATTATAGTTCACAGGAACACAGCCCAGCCTCGAGAACCACCCAATGGCCAAAGGCAGCCCCGGGGCCAATGTGTGAGAGACAGAAATGCTGCTGAAGTGCTCGGGGGACAGAGCAGGAGAGTGAAGGGCCCCCGTGGGGTGTGAGGCAGACAGGAGTCCGCCGCTGGGGGGCAGCGGCCGCAGGGCTGGGGCCACAGAAGAGCCACAGATCCCCAGGCAGCGCCGGGCAGCCGGCAGCGAGTGGCTGCCGAGAGACCCCCCCCCCCCCCCCGCAGCCATCCAGCTGCACAAAGCCCAACAGCGGGAAAGGAAAAAGGAAAAAAACGTACTGGTAGATGTCACGCGGAGAGGGGGCAGCGGTGGATGGACAGCTGGCGGATCTGACGAAGATCGCTGCCGGCTTACACTGTCCACACTTACAGAGTTTGTCTTCCACAGGGCGTTAGCTGAGGAGGCTGGCTGAACTGCACACGCACGCACATGCACACGCACGCACGTGCACACGCAGGCATGCACACGCACACGCACGAGCACAGAACAAAAACAGAAACAGAACACTGCATTATTGATCCTCTCCCCTATAAAATGGTACACATGACCCTTCCAGAATAACATTAAGGCCACAAATAGGACGTTGATTTAAAAAAAAATTCTTGTTTCTGGTATCTGGAAGACAGATACCAATACACACCGAACCAAAGATGCTCCGGGGAAAATTCCCAGTGGGTCTTCTCAGTCTTACCAATTTTATTTCTCAAATTTAAACACTGTTTGAAGTGGGAAATGATGACCACAGTGACCCTCCTGAGCACTGCACTTGGGGACAGGACGTCTGCTTGTCTCTACCCATCTCAGTCCTCCCTGTGGGGTCACCACCTCGCACAGGGGGGCACCTGTTCTCAGACAGAGCACGTGGAGAGAAGGCTGCAAATCAAAGACACCTGGTGAAGGGCAAACATTTCTGGCTGAAAGTCAGCTCAGGTGACACACCAGGGAGATGGCACCACCCTGGTCACACCCTTCCTCTGCCCACAAAGCTCCTCCTCATGGAGCAGCATCTGCTCAGGGCACAGGCATGACCGTGTCTGAGGCTGGGCCTGGAGATGGAAGCAGGCCACACCCGCACAGGGCCCACCCGGGGTCAGAGGGAGCCTTCACACGTCTGCCGTGGACAACGTCCTCCTCGATGCAGGGCCCGAGAACATCAATCCCGTCCTACTTGTTGTGTGGCGACTCCTCGTGGATCGAGTGTGGAACAGACGGAGAACAAAGGTACCCTTTGGGGGGCTGGCAGGGATGAAGGGCAATCTCCGTCACCAAAGGAAGAGACAGAGCTAATGGTGGGAGTGGCAGAAAGAAATGGGGGGAAAAAACCCCAAACTTTCTCATCCTAAGATTTTAAGAAAACAAGAAATAGAGGTGAACAGCTTTCTATTCCTCTTATATGACCCAACAGAGCAAAATAAAATCTTTCCTAACATGGCACACACAGTCAGTAAAAGTCACCAATGGGGTGGAGATAAACACAGGCACTGGGATCTGGGGGGAGGCAACGAGACGCACCCACAAGGCCCCAGCCACCGCAGCGGCCCCCGCCTGCCCGGGCCCCTCGCAGCTGGGGGACGTGACCTCCTTCCTTGCTGAGGGACCTCCCGGTCAGGCCTGGGTGCCCTGAACGAACGGGCTCTGTGGGCGGTGAGCGGGCGGGTTTCAGGGGTCTGCCCCGTGCAGCGTGGGTCCGCTCCTAAGGTGTGTGGCTCGGTGACCCAGACAAGAGGCTCATTAGCCTTCTCTGCCTCCCTGAGCACTGGGGGCAGAGCCGTGTGGGAGGGTCTGCAATACACTCAGGGCAGCTGGGGGGCGGCGGTGGGCACAGCCACCCCACACTGTGAGCACAGACCCCACAGGATGGCAGACGTGCGCACTCCTCCCTCCTGGGGCTCGCAGCACCACGGTCACGCGCCTACACGCCTCTGCCGGAGAGCAGCTCCCGTGCAAATGCAACTTGGGATTTACTTTGGGGACCACCATCGGCCTACAGCAGCCGTGGGCCCAGACATCACGCCCCATGGAGGCTCCTGCCCCCGGTCCCCTGGGAAGCCCTCTGGAGGCCCCAGCCCAGAGCTGGCCTGGCTACTTGCGGGACCTGCTTCAGGGAGCATCATGGCCAGTGGGCCTTCAGTGCTGGGCAAATCACTAAACCTCTGGGGGCTTAAGTTTCCATTTTTATAAAAACAAGAAACAGCATCTGTTGAGTTAAACTCACTGTGCTGTGACTGGGCGACTGAGGTTAGCACAGGAAGCTTTAGCACTTAAGGCGCTGGTAGGACCCTCGGGACTATTTCGTATCTTTACAGTTAGGCTGAGCACCGTTTCCCAAATTAGCATCTCTTTATCCTTCACTTCACGGGGACCACAAAGATAGGAAATAATCGGACGCCACAAGCTGGCCGAGTACAGGTCGGAGAAAGATAAAAAGGGAAAGAATGAAGGCAAAGGGAGCGGTAGAGAGGGGCGGACCGCAAAGAGAAAAGGACCAGGAAGAAGGTCTGCAGGAAAACATCCAGGGACCAGCAGCAGGTGCTGACCCCGCCATCTCAGGCCTACCCTGGTGGCATCCCTGCATCCCTCGAGTCACATGTGCCACACCCCTGCCCAGAACGAGAATGGAGTCAAGACACTCTACCACCATCCCAAGAATGACGGAGTTCTTTTAGGAAGCAAACAACGTAAGTACAAAACAAAGGACCCCAAATGAAAAAACATGTCCTGAAGCTAGCCCACACAAAGCAACTACAGCTTCCCCAAAGCAAAATCCCAACGACACCGCTCGTGCGTCCAGGGGCTGCCAACAGCTCAGTACCTTTGGCAACGTTCCGCGGGGGCAGCGGGGGAGCACTGGCGGCGCTGGGGGCCGCGGGCTGGGCGGGCGGTGGGCTGCTGCTCAGGATGGCTCCGTACGTCTCGTTCTGCAAGATGCTGGGCACGAAGCTCCTCTGCTTGTCCTTGGCCAGACTGGCGGCATCTCTGGCCAGAGACGCGGCATTGGACTGCAGCTGGCTGGAGCCCAGCTGGTAGAAGCTGACGGGCCGGTCTTCTCGCCGACTGGGACTGGGCTGCGGGGGTAGTGGGCGGAGGTGTGTGAAATACAGACGCGCGGACCTCTTGGGCACAGCGACTGACGTACTGGGTACAGCCTCAGGTACAGCAGTCTAACACCTGGGCACGGTGCATTTTTTACTGTTACGTGACAGCCGCAAAACCTAAAACTCACTCTTACCATGTCCCTTAACGGAAACACACACATGAAAAAAAGCCAGGATTTACAAAAACTTACAATTCTTCTTTCTGTGCAGAATTTAAAATATAAGCTATTTCACCTTTACCATCCAGAGTTACCTCAGCCCAGCTCTGTATTTCACTGCGTGTCCCCTCCATAAACACCCTTCTCTGACGGCAGAACAGCGCAGCTGCTCTAGGCACGCACGGCCACAGCGGATCCCCAACAGCCATACGGCTAATTCGGGGGAGATCAACGTCTTCTTCCCGTAGGAACTGGGACTCTTAAGAGTCCTCTAACTCAGGGGTCAGCAAATCACGGCCCACGGGGCCACAACCCGTTCTAATAAAGTTTTATTAGACAGCAGCCACGCCCATCATTTGCATATTGTCTGTGGCTGCCGTCAAGCCACCCTGGCAGAGCTGAGGAGTTGCAACAAAGCCTAAAACATTTATTATCTGGCCCTTTACGAGTCTGCTGACCCCTGCTCCACCTGAAAGCCATGTGCGTGAACCACGGACTTAATTAGATGGAAATTGTATTTCAAAGTCAGCTTCGTTATAATAGCTGTGATCTTGAGCAAATTAACCTTCCTGATCCTATTTCTCATCTGATAAGTGGGGCTAGCTTTATTCTTTTATTTTTATTTTTTGGTCTCGCCACGCGGCATGTGGGATTCTTAGTTCCCCGACCACGGACTGAACCTGGGCCCTTGGCAATGAGGGTGTGGAGTCCTAACCACTGGACCGCCAGGGAACTCCCTAGTGGGTCTGACTTTAACTGCCGGCACTGTGCCCGGAGCTTAGCAGGCATCAGTATCGGCAGTCACCGCCTCCTCCCCTCACAGGACCGCCCGCCCGGCCAAGGCTCTGGCCAACCAACGGCTCACGCCCAGCTCCAGTACGAGGAGCTCAGTGGCCAGTGGCTCTTCATACACAGTTTAAATTCCAACAAAGCCCATGGCTGTGCAAACCACCACCCGCCGCTCTCTGCTGAAGGGGTGGGGACGAGTGTCAGCGCCGCTGCCGGGCTTTCACTGGGTCCACGGCACCTGCCGAGTCACTGCCTGCACAACCCCGGGAATGTGACGTGTGCCTGACCAAGAGGCACTCGCTCCAGGGCAGGTGTTTCAAACCTTCTCCCCTTGTAAAGGCAACTCTAGCGTGAAACAGCCAGCTCCCCTCACTTTGATACCGTTTTACAGCTACCTTGGAAATTTCTTATTCCAAGAAACCATAAGTACGGATACTAGCTGCTCCATAAGCCGGGACAGTCCAGTACGTTTCGGAAATGCCATATATAAATAATCAGACATCAATACACATCAGGGCATTAAAGTCCTACAGTAAAAATTAAAACGTTACACCCGGCTCTCCCACTAATTTCACAGCAGCTAGGCGTATAGGCTTTGGAGTCAGTCTTCCTGGGTCTGACTCTGAGCCTCGTGTGAAGGTGGCAGCCTCCCAGGGGTGCCCTCAAGTGCACAAGACAGAGAGCATCATGAGGAGAGGCTGGACCAGGAGGCAAGAGCCCCAGGTTGGTCTCCAAATACTGGCTTCCCTGTGGCCAAGACATCCCCTCTCTTGAGGCCTGAATGACCCCATCTAATAAAGGAATGAGTTGGACCCAATGATCTCTAAGGGTCAGTGACTTCAGTGAAGGTTTTAAAGATCAACTAGGTGAACATGGTCACTGCTTCTGGGGGAAGCTGGCTCTTTATCACATTATCCATAGAAAGAGAGCTCCCTCTAAAATCCCCGAAAATCCAAGGCTCTCTGTATCTTTCCTTCATATCAGAAGGCGAGAAGCTGCCTCTGGTTACATAGTTATCGTTCGTTCATAGTCACGTCTGTAGGAGCTGGGAGACAGGAGGCAGTTATGGGAAGGGTAAAACCACAAACCTACTGAGATCACTGGAAGCAAAAAGTAAACCGTATTTCGTTTTCTGCAAACAGCTCTCTACCCTAACTACAGGCCAGGACCCACACCGCTCTGAAGGCCGCTGATCGTGACACTCAGCGCTCCACAAGCTGGCACAGACCTGCAGCTTCTCATCCACGTCGTCATCGCTCTCATCCAGGTCTTCATGGAGCAGTCGCCATTCATACTCGACGTGAACGTGAGAATTAAACCTTCCAGATAAGGCTTGGGTCAGCTGAGAACAACAAAGCACTGTTGGTGATGCTGCTCAAATACTCGGCCTTGTAAAGCGGGTGTCCACCAAGATGGCCAAGACGTAGCAGGCAGGGAGCCTGCACCCCGGTATGAGGCTGGCTTATACAATTCGCTGCGTCTCAAGTCAAGCCCCCACACTCCCTAATCCACAGATAACCTTGAAGCTCAAACCCGACCACTCCCATTTAGCGCTTTGTAAGCTGCAAAGTTGCAGCACACAGCCAAGGGGTGTTTGAGATCTAAAGGGTGACGGTCAGCCTGCACACGGGAGCGTCTCCATCTGAGGAGGAGGAACGTGTCCACTAACTGTTAACCCCGCTTTTCCTGACCAGCACGAGGGAATGAAGCCCTGCGGAAAATGACGTGAATGACCAGCTTCTCAATTCTCTCCAGGAAGGCAGACAGCTGGTTCCATTCTAGGTGCACAGGAGAGAAGTTAATCCATTAGATAAATGGGTGCCTTAGCACATTAGGGTCTGACTTTTCTCCAAAGCCAGACAGCAGCCATGTGGTCTCGGGCGACTTACTTAACCCTTCCGTACCTGTCTCCTCATCTGTAAAATGGGGTAACAGTAGGTACCTATTAATTAATGCTTTACAGTAATTATCAAGATTAAATGAGTTATTGGACGTGAAGTGCTTAGGATAAAAGCTGTTAGCAGTCCTACAGCTCTGCAGCACCGACTGTTAATGGCGCCACGGACTGAGCACTTACTCTGTGCCCACTGCTCTGCAGAGTTCAACAACGATTCCCCCCAAAAACCTGCGAACTGGTATGCCTGACCCTCCTTCACACACAAGGCAACGGCGGAGAGAGCTGGCATGACCTTCCCAAGCTGCAGCGGTGGAGCCCCCTGTAAACCCGGCCTGACCCAGAGGGGCCTCAGCTCCACTCACCCCAGACGAAGCCAGGGCCGCCGTCAACATGCGCCACCAGCACATACTGACTCGTGTTCCGAGTGTCACCATAGGGGGGCGGATGGTCACCTCCTCTCTAAGGGGCCCCAGGACACTTTCTCCGAGCCATCCCCTCTAGGCCACTGGGATCTGCTCAGGACCCTCCTGCAGGCTCCGAGAGAGCCCTCACCAGGGAGCGGCGTCCCCAACCCCACCCTGTCCGTGCCGGGTGGTGGGACACTCACCAGCTCCTCACAGCGCTCGTGCCTGAGGCGCTTGGCGATGTCCAGCGGCGTCTCTCCTGACTCGTTAGCTAAGAGGCGGGGGAACGAACAGACGTGTTACGGCAAAAGCAAGCAGAGGTCTGACACTGGGAGGCAAAAAGAACCCGGCGAAGCAGCACCAAACGGAACTGAGCACAACTAATGAAATCCAGCTAGTTTGCCCCAGTCGGTGCTGAACTGTCCTGAAATCGTACAGAACTGCAGCAGTGTGCAGTCGGTAAGGTTTTATAAGACAAGGTCTGAGCTAATCTAATGAAGATAAAACCACTGAAGTAGCCAACTAATGGAAATAAATATCCAAGGTACAAGTTGTTGAATAAAGCAGTTCACGGTAATTCTCTAAGCAAAAGCACTGCTAATCTAGTTCCAGGCATCTGACTGTAGAAGACTTTACACCTCCTTTTAAGCAGTCTGAAGATTTGGAATTGTGTATTTTCTTCTAAATGAGCCTCAGTCAATGAGATTTGATGATTAATTAAAAAAGAAAAAAACCCAACTTGGCTCGCAAGCAGGCATGTGCCTTCTTTCTGCTCGTTGCTCTCTGTTTAACAGTTCTTCAAAAGCTCCACCTCAGGACAGCATCACAGCCGGACACCCTCGGGCTAGACTGTGCCTGGCCAGCTACAGGTCAGGGTCCCACAGGGGAGGGAGGGATGAAGCCCAAGCAGACATGGGTCCCTCGTGGAGGCGGCTTGGTGCCAGTGAACGGAGGGGCAGTGAACAGTGACTCTCACCAGTAAACATGCCCACCCAGAGCCAGTGAGGGGCTCAGCATGATCCCAGGTGGGGGTCAGGAACAGGAGGGCGAGATGCCCAAACCTGGTCCAGGTCACCTGGGTACCAGCGACAGCTGCAGGGCCATCCTCTGCCTCTCAGAAAATGCCTGCACATGACGGCAAGCCTACAAGACAGCAGAGGGAAACTGCCGATGAGCACGAGACCACAGCAGCCTTGCAGGGCGGGACTGACTCCCCGGCTCTGCCCAGAGCCCCGCACCAGGAACTGCATGGGGCGGTGGGGGGAGGCTCACCGATGCCGATGGAGGCCTTGCCCCGCAGCAGCAGCTTGAGGCACTCGGCGCTGTCGGTCAGGCAGCAGTAATGCAGGGCCGTGCTGCCCTTGCCCGTCTGTTTGTCCAGGTTCCCACTGGCAAGGACGGGAACAGAGAAAGAGAACAGTGAGTCACAGGCCAGAGGACTGGGGCTGCCCGGGCAGGGACTCTCAGCTCTGCCAGGGTGGCTTGAAAGCAGCCATAGACAATATGCGAACAACGGGCATGGCTGCTTTCCTTCCCCGGGAGAGGCAGCCAGAACTCGGGTTCACGGAGGGCAGGGTTTCTCTCAATCCTCCTCTGGGGTGGGGGGCCCACAGCACCAGCCCTGCCTGTGGGCAGGAGAAGGCCTTGGCTTAAGGCCATTGGGGAATAAACAACAGTGGCAGAGCCCGCCAGAAAGGGAGCAAGGCACCTGTGCGCACCTGAGCAGGGGCACGGGCAGGTGAACCTGGCATCCCTCCCGCTTCACTGGAAGTGCCCGTCTGGGCCTTAGGAAGCATGCGTGACTTGCCCAGTCTGTCCCACACAGAAGGACGTGGTAAGCTTTTCTCATCTTACTAACAACACTCTTGCCAGGAAGGGGAAAAGCCGCTCTTCCAAAGTTCGGAGTCCCCAGGCTCCTCTGAGCTGCCCTGAAAACAGGCTACGGGGGAACCGTGAGGAGACCACAAAGATTCTTCCAACACAAAACAAAACCAGGAGATCCCAGGACAAGCCACTCAACCCACTGGTGGAGGTGGCCCTGGGCCTGTTCGGAGCTGGACAGACATGTGGGAACAGGAGCGTGCCCATCAGGAGGTGATGCCCGCAGCTCCCATCAGCAGGAAACCAGCCACACTTACTCCTTCCTCCCGCCCTCCTTTTCTTTTTTAAAGCAGCTACATTTTCAGTGTGAAAAAGGAGCCTCGCTTCTGATCTCCCCTCTACTCCTGCTGTCCTCCTCCCATTCTGGAAGAAAAGAAACCAGGATTCTGCTTCTCCTGCCCCTGAGAATTTGCACTGAGGGGGATGGCACCGCTCAGCTGCTCATGGAGCTGGCCCCTGCCACGCTCCTGGCACTGGGACAGCATTCAGGCTCCATCAGAGGACAGGGCGGTCCGAGCAGCTTCCTCCAGGCATCCAGAGAACTCCCGGCTCCTGGGGAAGGAGCTGCCTCCCAAGCTCCTCCACCTCTGGCCATGTCTTCTTCTGAAGACAGCCGGGAACGGCAGAAGATACAAAATGCAAAATCTCTCCTTGCTTCTGCTTCTTCTATTCCATCTGAAGCCAATTTAACCAGCACCGCCCCCTCCAGCACCCACCCACCCACCCACGCCAGGATCAGGCAGTCAGGATGCTCCTTGACGGGGCTTCACCACTGGCCTTCAGCTGCCAGGGAGGCCCCGCACCAAGCAAGGCAGAACGTACCAAATGGGACTACTGGGGCCAGGGAAGCCCGTCCGCGCATGTCCTCTCTAAAGTCAACTTCTAATTAAAAATAACAGCTTTTCCAACCACGCAGAATGCCCACAACCCCGAGTTGCGGTTTACAACGTCAGCTCGGCCAGCGGCTGCAGGAGGATCTCTGCTTCCTGCTTCCCTCTCGCTCTGCTCAGGGTGCCCCGCCTGGACCTCGTGGGACCCGCACCTCATGGCACAAGCAAAGGGGTGGTCATGGGGGCCACAGACAGAGGCTGCTTTCCCGGGGCTCGGAATTCAGCAGGCCTATCGACGGGGCGTCTCCCTGAGTCCCAGACACTAGAGGCGGGACCTCGCAGACCCCGGGAGGGGGCTTTATTAGGATTGCATCCGAATACTCCACACCTGGCAGCACTGTCCCTGTCCCATGATTCCTATTCAGACCCAGGGAAATTCCAGCATCTTGGCCACACAACTAAAGCAATGGGGCAACCCCTGGCTCCATTCTCAGAAACACCAAGGAACGAAATCAAACACCTTCCCTGATTTTAGAACACCTACCTGTTCTGAACTAGAAAGTCTACAATGTGAAGAGAAGTCCGGTCCACGGACCTGACAGCCAGGTGGAGGGCAGTTTCATCCGGCTCCTGAAGACCAAGCAGAAACATCCCAGAATTCCAAGGGGCGCATTCAATTCTGTGTCCCACATGAGAAAAACTGTGTATTTCTCTTCCAAAAGCCTCTACATCTTTCCTTTGAAAAACGTTACCTCTAAGATACCAAGGCCCCCTTTAATCTCCACGGCAAACTCTGCCCCTGGGAACCTGCAGTTTAGAGACTGGCCCTATTCCTCCTTACTCCACGGGAAATAATGAGGAATTCAGGGGTTTCATGGCAAAGTCCTCTCGATCTTTCTGCCCTCATCCCTGCACCTCAACATGAGGTGTTGCCTGTAAGAGGGGTCTCCGTTCTGGCTCCAGGAAGGTTCCCGGGCTCTTAAACCTGCTCCCTGGGTAAATATAAATGTACGTCTTAAATGCCGGGTTAAAATTTTTCATTCTATACTTAGAGATAACGCCATCAATGCTAATACCTGGACTGCCTTCAGTTGCCACTAAATGGCACATGACTACCCCTGCCTCTTCTGAAGGAAGTTCTGGCCGGTGGGAGAGAAGAATCACGAATGAAGGCTGTTTCAGGTAGGCGGGTGGGAGGGAGCTGGAGGCCAAGGGAGATCCAGGTAACGGGGAACGTGGGGCAGAGGGAGACAACGGGGCACCCCCTCCTCCTCGGCTGCAGCACAGCTCTGAGCTGAGCACACGCGGCCCTGGGCACCCTGGCTGCAGTTCCCTATCTTACTCTCGAACACTGGACATTACGGTTCCATACAACGTGCTCAGCTGCTAAGGGTGACCCAGTCCCGTGCGCCTTTATTCTGAGGGTAAGGAGGGTCCAGGGGGCTGTGGGTATGCGTCCACGAGGGTAAGGAGGGTCCAGGGGGCTGTGAGCGTGCGTCCAAGAGCACACCCGCGGAAGAGATTTAGGACACACCGGCCGTAACACTGGTTGTTTCCTGCAGACGGGTCCCGACGGTGAGACCCCACCCTCTTGGCCCAGTTCCCCCAGGGAGGAGGGCAAGGGGAGCAGGCTGGACAGCAGTGCACCAGGCCTGGTCCAAGCTCTCCTTCCCGGTGTGGCCTCGGGAGCTGCAGCCGAGGCTTGGCTGAGGCGCTAATGCGGCTCTCGGAAGACAGAAGGAGGCGCTTAGGCCTCTGAGAAGATGCTCCTTCCCCCAGGGATGGACCTTCCTTCCAGAGCTGCCATTACAGTTCTGGTTTAAGAATCAACCACTAGTTTCCTCCCCCAGGACTCACTGCCTCTTCTTTCAGAGTCACACGACTTTGTCAGCATTTCTGCTGACATTGCCTTGCCACTCCCCGCCCTCTCACCCTTTCTTTTCTCTTTTTACAGGTCTTTTCTTACATGTCCATTGGCCAGTGGGATTTTTTCTGTAAGATCCACACCATCAGCGTATGCTTGGAGTAATCCAAAAATATCTCTTGCTTTGACAGCCTCACAAAGGCTGTGAAGTTTTGCCGCGTTATCCGCGTGTCTTTTCCTTGCGTACTTCCTCTCAATGTACTTGGCAGTAATGTAGTCCTTTCTTGCATTCCTGAAATCAAACATAATTGCCTCGTAAATGATTAAGGGCCTCTATTCAAACAGATCCCAACACCCACTCATCTATAACTACTTAAAAAAAAATCCCGTCCCACCCTCCTCGTAATAAGCAGTACTGGCAGAAAGACGGGAAGCGGGAAGTGGGCGCCGTGTGGCTCCCCCTCGGCACCTGCGTTCGCTCAGCCTCCAGGCACTTTCAAGAGGCCAGAAACCCTCCAGCTGCCAAGACAAGTGGAATCAAGGCCCGGGTCTAAGGGCTAAGTGGCCAGGTCGCGGGGCTGGCAGCCCTCACGGGAAGCCTGTCTTCCTGTTTGCGGGCACCGTGCCTAGCAGACAGGCTCACCACACACCTGACGAACCAAACGAACTGTCCATCTTCGCGGTCCATTTCCTGGCCTTCACGCGGCCTTGTGTGTGCAGACCCCGCCTCTCAAAGGAGCTCGGAGTGCCAGCAACTCCAGGGGAGCCAAAGAAGCCCGGGCTCAAATCCCGCCCCACCACAGACTGACGTGCAACCCTGGGCAAGTATGTGGCCTCAAGTCTTCTTATCTGTGCAAATGCACACGGCCTGTGAGAAGGGAATGAGCTGACACGTTTGCTGCGCTCACGGCAGGTCCTTAGGGCCTCGGAAAGTACCGATGACCTTGAAAGACAGAGAGCAAGAAAACCAGTAGCTGCTGTTTCAGAGGACGCAGCATTTTGCCCCAAGGACTCTTCCAGCAGCAGCAACAGTAAGAAATGGAGACACGATTTTTGAGGGACAGTAAACACTAATTACTTCACGTGACAATCAAGTCAGAAGTGCCAAGAAACGACCCAGTGTCCATCAGCTGAGGAACAGGTGTCCATACAATGCAATACGATTCAGCCACAAAAGGAAGGAAGCACTGACACAGCCCATGATGTGGACGAACCCTGAAAACGTTAAGTTACGTGAAAGAAGCCAAACACTGAAGACCACACACTGTGTGATCCCATTTACTGAAATGCCCAGAACAGGCAAACCTGCAGACAGGTAAGCAGTTGCCCAGGGCTGGGAGAGCGAGGGGACAGAGTCGGGGATGGCTAACAGGTATGGGGGTTCGTTCTGGGGTGATAAAAATGTTCGAAAATTGCTTGTGGTGATGGATGCACAGCTGTGAATATACTGAAAGCCGGTAAATTGTACATTAAATGGGTGAATTGTATGGTATGTGAGTTACATTTCAACAAAGCTCTTAAAAAAAAAAAAGAATGTCAGGGAAAACCAAATTCCAGATACAGAAACCTGACTTTAGCCAAGAGAGCTACCAGGGATATAGGAAG
The DNA here is from genome assembly GCF_005190385.1 of Monodon monoceros. NCBI lineage: Eukaryota > Metazoa > Chordata > Mammalia > Artiodactyla > Monodontidae > Monodon > Monodon monoceros. The sequence goes on from NW_021703775.1 coordinate 81,742,174, forward strand.
AATGACACGAGAGGACTGAGCCCCCTGCTTCTTCTGCCCCCTTTCTGGAAAGTGTGAGGTACACTGAAATTTCACAAGGTCGGGCAGGGGAGGCTGAACTAGAAGAAGGGGCCCGGGCTCCGCCCCCCCCAGCCCCGCAGGCTGGTGGTCAGCTCTGAGAGCGCACAGCCACTCGGGCCTGGCTCTCGGTCACACGGCCGGATCCCAGCCCGGCTCCACGCCCCCCCCCCCACCCCCGGTGACCTTGGGCTGGCTACTCAACCTCTGTATTGTGAGCACAGCTGCTTGCAGGGCCTTGCAGGATTAGATGAGATGCCACACTGAGGGCTTTAGCCCAGGGTTTCGGATGTAATTACTGTGGCAGCATGGAACGAAGAGGGGCTGGTCGTGGCCCAGGTGGGTGGGGCCCACCAGCTCTTCTCTGCTGGGGCACCGCTCACTCCCACCCTGCCACCAGGGCTGCACCCACCACACCTGCTTCTACTACCGTCAGGGGCCCAGCCCCCCCACGTCAACTCACCAGGCTTCGGGAGTGGGCAGGTCAACTCCAGGCTCCCAGGGTGGCTAACACCACTCCGACTGCCTCACCCGATAAATCCACTGCCTGGGTGTTTCTAAACGCAGCCTCGTGTGAACCGTGCTGGTGGACTTCACACATCACCCCACACGTGGACAGCTGCTGCGGGCTTACAGGTCACATTGAGATGTGCTGTCCATCTGACCCTCACAACAGTGCTGTGAATGTGAGCCTGTCCCCTCCAGCAGCCGGACAGCTCTGGGGGCTGCCCTGCTTTGCTGGACTGAGCTCTCCTTCCAGGGGCTCCCAGCCAGCGTGCCGCTCAGGCTGCTGCCTGCTTCCCGTCTGTGGTTGACAACTGACAACCTGTCTGATGAAACTCTATGGGTCCCTTCTGATGGGCAGTGGGGCTGGACATGTGTCAAGGTTTAGGTGGCTCCAGTAATCACTGTGGGACAGTCAGGAAGGGGCTAGAGATGAACTGGACCTTTACTTTTTAAATGTATTATCCACTTGTCCAGGGCTCTGGGTCCCGTCCCCTGAAGGTTGTCCCTCCACAAGCTCAGGTACAGGTCTGTTCTGGGCAACACCACGCCCCATGGTTTCGTGGAGGGAGTTCACTCTGCCGGAGCGATTCCCCCACCCCCTCTTTCTTTGGGAAAGGCTAAGGCTTTTGGAGAAAAGGCAATGAACTTAATGTAAGAATGCATTTGGCATTCGTGTTCAGAGAGAGGGGCTTCTTATACTCCCGAAGGACAGGACGTGCACAGGAGAGAAACAGTCCTGTGGCCTCTGGGAGCAGACGCAAACCTGGCTGCTCCCCCTTCCCGCCTACGTGTATCTCTCAACACCCCCCAAATCCACCCGAGGATTCACAGGCCACGAGATGGTCTTTGGCTTCCCTTTCGACAAATTTATCTGCAGAAGGTGTGCTGCTCTGAGATAAGCCAGATTTAATCTGGAAGTAAAATATTAGCTTATTTAAGTAGCCACAGAGCTAGGACTTCACCTCTGACCCGTTGATTCATTATATATGTATTTCCCACCACAAGCAACATATTGTGGTGGGAGATACAAAAACGAGTAAGACGCAACTTATTAGAAAAATATGTGTAAATACCTCGGTACAGTGTAAAGTGGGATGAGCTGCTTTAAAACAGAACTAAGTGCTACAGGAGAACAGGAGCCCAGTGACTGATTTCAGCTGAGGAGGTATCAACGTGGGTAGCATTTTGCCATCACATTGGTCATCTGCTCTCATTTTGGAAAAACAAGAGGGGGAGGAGTAAACGTCCTTTTCATTTGTGCCAAGGCTGGGGGGCGGGGAGGGGCCCCAATGCAGATGCAACGTTTATATCCAAGAGTCCCAAGCAGATGGTATCCATTGTTTTAGAATCATCTTGCCCCACAGTAAACAAATGATCTGCTTTTATAAAGTGCCCCTGGTACTTGGAAGAAATGAGTTACCATATACTTTGTTCAAAGTTGATCAGTATTACAGCATTTCGGGAGACCAGTCCCTTCACCACGAGAGCAGGTGTCCCTTAGACAGTAAGTAAAGTGCCGCAGTGGGCCACGATGTTTCCTGTCCTAAACAGATCTTCTCGTATCCCAGGAAGAGTCAGCTCTCCTTGGGGTAACTCTCCAACTGACACCTGCCTCGAGAGGACACTAACTTTTCACGGCGTGTGGAATCAGCTCCCGGCATGTGTGCTGCCCCACTGCCCACGCCCATGGTGAGCAAGCAGGGCTGCCGACACCAAGCCGGTACAAGACGTGTGACCGCTTCACCCCTTCGCGCGTCCCAGCGACTCTGCGAGGTGGGGATGGCTGCACCTCTGTTTCTCTTAGGGGAAAAGGGCTCAGAGAGGTTGACGAACCTGCCCAGGTCCCACGATCGGGAAGGATGCAGCTTTCTGTGTCCCGCGCTGCCTCTCCAGGTCTGGGTAAGGATACAGACTTGGAACTCGGATCTTCATCAAGAAAGGACCATCACTTTATAGGCCCTGTGCCTGGAATCTAACGTCGCACCTCGTCCAATCTCAAGGAAACGCTTCCCCACTGACACTTGCTCCAGGGCCTGGACGTGAACTGACTGTCACCCAGCACCAACGCACGCGCGCTCACCTCAGACGCCGACACCTGCGAGGGTGTGGAACGCACACAGTACCTGCTCCTCCCTTTAGTTTGTCTAAGCTCCTTCACCGTATTAAGTCACCTCACCCAAGCGCAGAAGAACACAGATCCCATGAGCTCAGCTTCCAAAGACCGGCCGCCCACAAGCTGTTCCTGCCAAGGGCCGGGAACCACACCTCTCTGCAACGCTCTCCCAGCCACTGGTCTTCCCTGTCCGTGCCGAGCCCCAGGGGGAGCCCTGCCAGCACTTCTATCTCAGGCTGCTCCCAGGGAAGGGCTGTCTCGGTGGATGAACTTCCTCCTCTCCCTCACCACCTGTTTCTCCCTTGGCCTCCCCTGCCCACAGCGGGCCGGCTGGACGCCTCATGAGGCACGAAAGCTTCTTGATCAGGTTTTGTGTCCAAAGTAAAACAGAAACAAAGAAAAGCTTTTTGAAGGAAACAACACGCTCGACATTTGCACTGGGAAAGAGAACGGGACATAATCATGTATCTAGGACAACGGACCCTCCGCGCGGCTCAGAATTCACACTGAGAGAAGGCAGGTGGGAGAGCGACTCCCCTGCCCTGAGGCAGAAGCAAGGTGGTGCCCACACACCACCAGCAGAGGGCGCCACTCAGGACTCCCTCCGCCCCCGCCCACTGGCAAATCCGCTTTCCTCTGGCTCCTAAGAAAAGCTGCCAAACCGAATTTCTACTTGGACATCCAAAAAGGTTAAAGTGACTTTATAAACAACATAGGCTGATTTCTTCCCTAAAGAAGCAACAATCGATGCACCCAAGCTTGTTTATTCCCCTGCCTCGGGGCAGGGGGTGGGGGGTGGGGCCCGGGGACAAGGCCAACCTTTGCTCAGAAAGCGAGAACAGCCAGCCCCATACTTACATGTCACTGCTCGGGTTGGGTTTGATCAAGTCCTCAGCTGGAAGGCAACACTCCATAATCTCATTGAAGCCTGCATTCCCAATATTCTTGGCAAGCTGCAAAAACAAAAGCCTATTTCAGGGTTCTCAATTATTAATACCTTCCACTGCTACACACGACTCACACAGCTGATTTATTTAACGGTCACTAAGAAACAGAGCAATAAAGTGGTTTGCCTTTAATGAAGCTGGACAAAACCCAAACCCCAAAGGTACCCATAAAACTAGAGATAAGAAACAGCATGGCTCTCACAGAGCAGTGTTCTCAGAAGATGTGCTCTAGACAGAATGCCTCCGCGGACAGGGAGAGGCAGTAACTCAGCCCAGCTCGAGTTTCTTCCCCTTCTCCCCACCCCCCAAAAAGAACCTGTGCTCGCTCCGACTGAAACAGATCTAACAGCCTTTACCTGCACCAGCGAGGGGGTGGCTCAGGCAGCAGAGAGGGCGCTGGGCCAGGAAGCCAAGATTCGGGTTCAAATTGTGGTCCTATTTCCTGGCTTTGTGACCACAGGCAAGGCAGTTTACCCGAGCTTCAATTTTTTTTTTAATTAATTTATTTATTTTTGGCTGTGTTGGGTCTTCGTTTCTGCGCGAGGGCTTTCTCCAGTCGTGGTGAGCTGGGGGCCACTCTTCATCGCGGTTGGGCGGGCCTCTCGCTGTCGCGGCCTCTCGTTGCGGAGCACAGGCTCCAGACGCGCAGGCTCAGTAGTTGTGGCTCACGGGCCCAGCTGCTCTGCGGCATGTGGGATCCTCCCAGACCAGGGCTCAAACCCGTGTCCCCCGCATTAGCAGGCGGACTCTCAACCACTGTGCCACCAGGGAAGCCCCGAGCTTCAATTTTTTAATAATAAAATGCAGATACCTACCTACCTACCTTGCCAGGTTGTAATAATGATAAAATGAGATAATTTCTGTAAAAGCATTCAATAAACTAGAGCGTTAAAAGTGTATCTGTTCCAATGTAAGGTCCTTACTTGCCGATCAACCCCCTGACTCATCAGAAATGAGCAGGTTTTCACCAGTGCTCACTGATACAGGCACTGTGCTGGACGCGGCAGGTACAAGATAAACGCCAGGCCGCCCTGGCACGCTCCTGAACGGATGCGCAGATCTGGAGTGACCAGGATCCTTAAGAGCGCGGATTTCATCCCACCCCCAGCACCCAGCTCAGCACCTGACCGAGATCGGACCCTTCAATATCTAACGAAACAAAGAAACCGAATGGAAGCACCGGGCCCAGTGCTTTGGAGAGAACAGACATTTTCACTTCCACGTTGAAAACGATGCCGTGGGAGCAGCGACACTTCTGGTGCTTCTGCCCTCGGTGAGTCACGTGGACACAGGCTGAGTGGGACTCTCTGCGAGGAAAGGCTGAGCCCCAGTGGCCTCTTCTCGCTACAGGGGGACCGGCTGGAGCAACAGCCAAAGGGATGTGGGTCAGACAGGGCCGAACTTCCTGGTGGCAGGTAAGAGGGGATCTCGAGGGAGGCCGAAGGACAAGGGAAACACGCAGTCAGCCTGATAATCGGGTGGGGAGCCTTCCTAACTCTTCCCTGTCCTTGACAAGTGAACAGAGCTTCTGGATGCCCTGAGCCCCACGCTCTCAGCAGCCCTGCCTTGGGTCCTCGGTCCTCAGCCCTGGCCCCGGGGCCTCAAGGCAACGTCAGGTGGCAAAGCCCCAGGCTGCCTCACTGCACTTTCCTGGAGACAGGGCTGCCCGTCAGGGTGGTGCAGAGCAGGGGGCCCGGCGTACCATGGAGCTGACGCCCCGACGATTTCGGGGGCGCCTGGTGCCAGATCCAGGCTGAACCTCGGCGTCGGGGCCCCGGTTTAGAGCCAGGCCCACGCTTAAGGCCCCACCGTTCAGTGCAACGTGGACGCCATCCCGCACCCAAACCTAGTTATCTGCAGGGCAGTGACAGGACAAGCCACAGCACCTGCCCCTGGGAGCCTCCCGGTCTGCAAGGAGGAGGATCCCCCGGAATCCGAAAGCTGCTCCCCTTCTGCTTGGGCTTGGCTGGCTTACTAGGGGACAGCTGGTCCAGGGAGCCACCACGGCCGTGCGTCACACTCGTCCAACGTGGAGAAATATGCCGCCTCACAGCTTCACCAGGCTCCAGCGAATGGTTCAGCCTGCAGAGAACCTTCTGGAACCATCAACAAAAGCAAAGCACTTGCAGATGGAGGCTGCAGGGTCAGGTCAAGAAAATGTGCGGTCCAGCAGGCCGCACGGGCAGGAGCCTAGGCAGCAGGAGGGCTGGTTAAACGGCCCGGACACACACGCCCTCCACTCCCGGAGCCCCATCCCCGGCACATGGGGCCGCACCGAGGCTGATGGGGGACCCTGGGGTGTTCAGGTGCCGCGTCCTCAGGGAAGCGAGCCCCAGGACACACGCGGAGCCCTCGGGCAGGCTGGGCTCCGGGTCTGGCACACGGGCCTGCTCCAAGGGGCTCGGTCTAACGAGACAGAGGTTAATGAAAACGGAAAAGAAGGGCACCGTGATACGGGCTAGACTGAGTGCTACGGAGACGGCCAGGGGCCGGCAGCAGAGCAGGGACCTGGTCTAGACACCCGCTCTCCCACAGCCCGAATTTGCACGAAAGCCTGTGTGCGTCTCCCTCACTGCACAAGGCGCCCTGTGCACGGGGACCTGGAGTCACACATGCCTGGAAACCTGCAGCACCAACCCTTGAGGGGCCCACTGAGCCAGAAAGAGGCCATAGGTTTTCTCTAGAAACTGTTTCCAGAGTTTGGGGTGAGGGTGGGGAACCTCCTGCACCCTGTTGTCATGTTTCCACGTGGAGGGTCACCAGTTCCTGTGACATTCTGTCTTCCTCTGTTTTTACACACCCGGAGGAAAGAAGCGGACAGTGAGAGAGACGACTTCCCTGCCCGAGGGGCTCAGAAGAACGGGCACCCACAGGAGGCAGCATCTGGTGGGTGTGCCGCTCTGCCCGTGCCTGGGGCTCGGCTGCCACCACACGTGTGAACCAGATCGCCGATTCCGCTGTTTTCAACCATAAATCAGACCTTTGCTCTCTCAAGCTGTTCGAAACGCATGTAGGGAAATGGGGCATTAGCTATTGGGCCCCCTCAGGTCCCAGGAGGCTGGAAGGCTTGGAGCACATGGCACATCTTTAGTATACAGGTGGATAAAAAGGCCCGGGGCAGTAAAGGAACCTGACCCTGGTAGGCGAGCTAAGAGACAGCAGTGAGCCCTAGACTGCTGCCTCCAAAGACCGGAGCACGAAAAAATACCCTGTGGTGCGCAAAAAGCTGTGTGTCGTGCCTCACCTGCGCCTCTAGAAATTCTGCTTTTGGTCTATTTGACAAAGTATATAATATGCTCCTTAGTAAGCAGTACAAGTATAAACTATACAACACACACATGTATATGTTTGGGGGCTCAATTTTTTCTGGTAGGGTTTGTCGTTAAAAAAAGTTCAGAGTTGTGATTTAAGAACAAAGAATAGAACACAGCCTCCGGCCTCCCTTTTAAAATGGGGTTCTTGTTTAGGTTAGATAAGACAAAGGACCTGGGACAATGCCTGAAGCATAACAGTCACTCAATAAACGGTACCTGGTTCTACACTGCCTGCTGCCCTTTGCAGCCCGAGTGGCTTCATTTCGGTCCCCGGTGAAACCGCAGTGCAATCTGTGAGGAAGCTCTTGGTTTCTGAGGGCTTTCCTCCCCACTCCCTCTCTCGGATCCAGCTGTCGGCTGGTCTGCTTTATATTTAACAGCTGGTTAACAACTTCATGAGGAGGCAGGAGAAAGTCATAAAATAGGCCCGAGTCAGTAATACGTGCTCCTGGGGGTTTCTGACCCTATTCTTTGACGGAAGAAGGTTTTTAAGTTACTGACTCAAATTCAATTCCATAATACTGAAATTTCCTTTACTAATTTCACTTACGATGTGAGACCGATCATATGATACTAGGACCCTCGTACCGACAATACTGCTTTATGCAGCACCTGAAAATCGGAACTGAAATCGTAATCTTCTATGTTAAGGGGGAACTTTATCTTTTTAAAATTTATGCTTATCAGGAGGTTTTCTGAAAGCAGATTGGCTTTAAAATCTAAGGATCTTAGGCTGGTGCATGCTAGAGTAGTTAAAATGGCACAGCTTCCCTGAACTCTAATCAAATTAATACTTCAATTACCCCAGTTTCTTTCCACCGAGTAAAAAAGTGATTCTAGAAGCAGGAGGCAAAGGGAAGGAAAGATGACTGCTGACCAGCCACCTTCACGGATGCTGCTGAAACCCACTCGGTTGACATGGGAATCAAGCATGCTTTGAAACAAAAACAAATTAAGAAGGAAACGGTGAAACCGCCACAACATACCATCAGGGGAAACTGTTTACAAACCCCAGGCCAGAAAATACTTTATGGAATTAAGCAAAAGACTTCTGTCATGAGGACCACGGTGAGGCCGTATGGGGGGACAGGAGCTGCACTTTACAGGGTGGGTGAGCATCTGTCTACTTAGAACACAGTGCCAGCCAGGAAATGAAAATCCCTGCTCGTGTATCTGCTGTCTCCATCAGGCCGTGCAAAAACCCCTCTCCTGTCACAGCACATCCACGTGTGTGGCTCTGTGACTCTGCTCTGGAAAGCAGCCCTATCCGGGCTGCAGCCTCGGACACGACGGCAAGTTATCTTCCAGTTCCCCCTCTTATCTCTGTAATAGGGTACAAGGGGTCTAATTAACATGTGCTGCCCAAGAAAACGTATTCCGATGAACACACCAGCCCAAGACCCTGACACCACTGCTCTGTGAACCTGAAAGGTTCACAAACAGAGCACTCAACCCGGGTGGGGTCTCCCTGCGGATTCACACATTAGGACACACAGATGATTTTTCTGGAAGGATTTTGTTCAAATCATCTTGGAGGAGAAGGTAACAACGATAATAATAATAGCTAATACTTCATAGTTCTCACTACGTGCTGGATGTAATTCTGAACACACACACACACACACACACACACACACACACACACACACACAGTGTGTGTGTCAAGCCTTCAGGAGATCTTTTGTTCAGGCATCTAAGCAAAATAAAAGAACCAGGTGTCCTAAAAAGGCTCGACATTCTCATGCTTTACAAATGGTACTAACGACACCTGACACACACCCTCCACCTATTGCTTAACAAACGGCTGAGGAATAAGGGTCTGGAGGTGGTGTCATGCCCGCAGTACCAGGGTTGGGGTGAGAGGGGGAGACGTCTGCCTCCTGTGAGTGGCCAGACAGGCGAGTTCAGGGGCAAAGAGAGGGTGGGACTAAATCCCACGTGATTCAGGCCTCTGCCCTTTGTTTTTCTGATAACCACTCAGGAAAAGAGGCTTAGATAAGGGAGAGTTTAAAGCTATGGCAGAGATCAGACATCAGAAACAAGCAGATCTTAGTTAAGCAGCCTCTTCCTGATTTCTCCATAATGGCTGAGAGTTGGTCAAACTTTGAACGCCTAGGAGAATATACAGACAGATACAGACGGAGGCTCCAGGAGAAGACACAAAGCTCTGAGCCTGGGATCAGAAGCCAGCTCATCTTTTCATCGAAATGGAGACATTCTCCTTCCAACCGTCTCTGGCGTTTCTCTCTGCAGTAGGCAGCAGTCTCAGGCAGATCGTCAGTTAAGTTTCTGAGACACGTGTAAGCAGGTATAACAGGTGTGTCAGGATCAGGCTCCTACCAGCTTGCACAAGCCAGCTGTTAGACAGCCGTTATTAAAAATTACATGATATAAACTCATGATCAAAGAAACTATACTAGGGAAGTCCCTGGCGGTCCAGTGGTTAGGACTCCCCGCTGCCACTGCCGGGGTCCAGGGGTCAATCCCTGATCGGGGAACTGAGATCCCATAAGCTGCGTGGTGCAGGCTCAGAAAAGACAAACAAAAAGACTATACTAAAAACAAAGTAATACTCAAAACTCATCACTTCCTAACTATTTTACTATGCTGTTTTTGAGGCTGTATTTGCGCGGCAAGCTTACTACATAATGTGTGCGGTCTTTCCCACCGCACATTCAGTTATCCACACTGCGGCCTGCAAATGGCCACGGTGGGAGCATTTACATCACGTGACTGGGACTACAAAGCCGGGCTTTTTTCCCTCCCAGAGAGCTGGCGGTTAGACATTTGTCAGGCATGAGGATGGGGAATGAGGAGGGATGGTAGTGATGTTTAAATGCTCTCCACAGGGAGAGTCCCCAAGGGCTGAGAGTATGAGCTCTGGAATCAGATTAAAGAGGCCTCCACCCCAGATCTGGTGCTTTGATAACTACATAACCCTGGGCTTGTTAAAACATTCTAAGCCTCAGTTCCTCTTCTGTAAAATGGGGATAACACACCAGGGCCACAGGGCTGGAGTGAAGAGCAAAATGACCTAAGACAAAGCGCTGTGCAAAGTGCCTGAGAAGCGCCTCGCACAGAATCAACAAGTATTACTTCAGCATAAACCACTTAACACTTCCAATTGTTTTTAAAAAAACCACCAGGGCAGTACAGCCACTGCAGTAGTTTACCAGTGCTCACTGAGAAGTAATTTATGTGTCTCTGAATATATACCGTGAGAATTTCAAATCTATGCCATCGCCCATTACCCAGGATACCGCCTGCACACACACAGCTCTATGATGGAGGCTGTATGCGTTATGACATTAAAAATAACTGTAGTGTGTAACCAAGAATACACTGCTTGGGTCCCGCCAAGGCTAGCTTAGCTGTAAACCTGAAGTCGTCAGTGATGCTACTAAAACTGGGCTACCAGAATCCACTCCAGTTTCTCCCAGCTTTGTCTCTCAAGACCGTAAACGAACTCCTTGGAAGGACAGGAAGGATTCGACAAGACAGTTCTAAATGCATTACAAGTTCAGACACGTTGGATCCAGGATAGTCATCGGTACGACTTACGGCCCTGAGAGATCTACTGACCACGGTAACTGATTTTCTGCCGAGGCTACTGCTCTTGACATTAAAATCCATGGCAATCGATATCTGCTTAATAGTCACTGTCCAATGCTCAGCCACCTCAAGGAACAATTTCAAATACTACCTTCTAATCGGCAGTCATAGACTTTGAAAACAGTCCGAAGAGCTCATGTTTTAGGCGCCCCGAAGCACCGCCCATGTGTGATATGCTTGTTCCTCAGTGGGGCCGGTCTCAACGCTCTGAAAGTCACTTTACAGGAAATGCTTCAAACCCCTAATACATTGCATGGCTTATGTGTTATCACCCAACCAACAATGAAACGCTTTTTTCTTTAGAAACAAAGGCAGTAGAAGCAAATACCAGTACCTCTCCCAAAAGGCAGCAATAAGAGACAGAGGACAAGTCCACCGGAAGCTTGAGCCAGGTAGTGACCGCACCGCAGACTCGGCAGACGACTCAGGAAGAATGAGTCCTTTACTGTCTCTGGGCTCTGGGTTCTGCACCTGCTTAATGACTGGGGTGAACTGGACTCTGCCACCATCCTATTGCAGAATCTCACACCAGTCTCAACGCTCCTCCTTTATAAGTTCAATTCATTTTATTCATTTAAGGATAAACCTTTGTGGGACTTCCCTGGTGGGCCAGTGGGTGAAACTCCGTGCTCCCAATGCAGGGGGCCCGGGTCCGATCCCTAGTCAGGGAACTAGATCCCGCATGCCTGCCGCAACTAAGAGTCCGCATGCCATAACTAAGAAGTCCGCATGCTGCAACTAAAGATCCCACATGCCACAACTAAGACCCAGCTCAGCCAAAAAAAAAAAGAATAAAGCTTTGCAACCCTCAACTATCATACTAGTAGCCGAGGAGGAGGAATTACCAATGAGTTTCTAACTGCCCAAATCCACTTGGCAACATCGACAGCTACCAGCCCAGCGGAATTTTAAGAAACGGAAATGGATTCAAGTGCCAAAATGAAAACCTCGCTTTCAGATCATTTGTTTTCACTCCAAAGTCGAGGATTCGAAACGCACCAGCAGCTCAGATGTTCCTAACACATCTAGCGTCAGGGACTGCATCCTGGAGTAGTGAACCCCCAGCTCCCGGTGGATCCCAGAACACTCAATGCAGGTCAGAATGCCCAGGTTGGTGGAGAGCCACGTAGGATCTGCCAAAGAGAATAGGGAAAATCGGAGCTTGTGAGGAGAGGGCAGGAGTCAGAACTTTTTTCTTGCAGTTACTGAACATGGAGTTTTGTTGCATCCTTAGCATTTTTTTTTTGGATCCTACATGTAGCTGGAACCCTCGTTCATCATCAATCACCACCAATTTACGCACAATACACACATGCGCACGTATCTGTTCTCCCTCCTCTTCCTAGGGCTCCACCTCCCCGTCCTTCCATTCATTTGTTAAGCACTCCCAAGGGGCAGGGCTGTCTGTACAAGAATAGGACACAGCGCCCTCTAGTGGCCGAGGGTCCCTGGATACAGACCACCCCCATCACCAACCTGATGGTACCAGCAAAGGGGACAAAGTCTGGCACCACACGGGGGACTGTCTTAACACATGTCTGTATGTCAAACATGCTGATAACCAGCAGAGAACACCCACTATGTGCTGAGGCCATGCTCTGCTCAGCATAGGGTTGAAGCAATTATAGTAGCAATAATAGCTCAAGGTGTGAGAGCTTCAGAAATTACAGACGCTTTCCCTCAATTTCTGATTTAACACATACAAGAGCGCCTGGAGGCACACAGGGCAGGTGTCTTCACCATCTTGCTCAGAGAGCTGAAGGGCCTTCCTTGCGTGAGGCTGCAGAGCCAGACCGCAGCCCTGCATTCATCTGGGCTCAAACCCACACCCGCACCGCATGTTTACTTGCTCAGCGACGCCTCCTAGCCGAGCGCCAGAGTAGGCACTCAAGAAATGCGTGACGGATGAACGCTGAATTTACTGAAAACACGGAATTCAAAATGAAACATTCTTGAGGACATGATCACAGCCCAGAAGTACAATTCTCTTTAGAATTGCTTGTTGCCCTCAGAAACTCATAGGAGGCAAGTACTGCAACCTGGGTCACTAGTTGATTGCAAAGTTATTTTTAAAATGTTCTAATTATAAACATTTTATCTGAGTTCGGAAATACTCCCGGGTGTGAAAAACTGGTGTTTTCACTTCACTAGACCTATTCTACCGAATCGACTGTGTCATGCTTTTGGTGGGTATGAGTGTACATTTAGACTGCTTTATATCACTCAGACTGTCTTTTAGCATTTTAAAACAAAAACGTCATAGCTTTGATTCTTATAAGTGTTTTAGAAGTCCAAGTACTACACTGTCCTCATCTAGGAAAAAGCACAGTTCGCTCCCTTCACTCCCTGCAGCATCTCCTGCCAAAGGTATGTTTTTAACAGTCCGAGACCCCATGAGGTAATTCCTCAAATTACCCCCAGATACAGCCTCCAGGGTAACAGGAACCTACGGCACTTCTCAACTGTCCACTCTATTTTTGTTGCGCCTTTTTTTTTTTTTTTTTTGCGGTATGCGGGCCTCTCACTGTTGTGGCCTCTCCCATTGTGGAGCACAGGCTCCGGATGCGCAGGCTCAGCGGCCATGGCTCACGGGCCCAGCCGCTCCGCGGCATGTGGGATCTTCCCGGACTGGGGCACGAACCCGCGTCCCCTGCATCGGCAGGCGGACTCTCAACCACTGCGCCACCAGGGAAGCCCTGTTGCGCCTTTTTTAAAATGGAAGTTGTCACAGAACCAGGGGAACGAAAAGGCACACGGCCACCCTAAGCAGCCCACAGCTCCCCTAACACCGGCCCATCTGAGCTACAGGAATAAGACAGCTCATTAAACGCTTAAAATACTGGTTGTTAAAATCTACGATAGTTTATATCCATTGAAAATGAAACCCCAGTAGGCCTTATGAAAACACAGAAATAAACACCTCATTTCACGGAATGTGGCAGCTGGCCGGGGCTCAGAGACAATCTCCACTGGTCCCTTCATCTTCCAAAAAGGGAAACTGACACCTAACAAAGTAAGTGGCTCTTCCAGGGTCACAGACTAGACAGCGGCTTAAAGTCGCTGCAGAAGTTCTACAAAGCGGTACAAAGGGAGGACGGATTGAGTGCCGGAAAAAGCCGCAGTTTGGAGCCAATACAATGACCGGATGACCCTGGTTCCACCCTCGCTGTGTGCTTCTGTTTTCATTTCTCAAAAAGCATTTAAACCGTTTCAGCTCTATGGGGCTCTCTCCCCGCAGGCCTGCTCTGAGGGCCCGGAGGCAGGCATCTTCCCACCCTTTCCCCCACTTAGTCTGTGCACAGTTCAGTAAGCATCTGTGTGACAGCGTGAGCTCAGGCTGGGCTGCGCTGAACTTGGTGTTTGAAATGAAAGGGAAAATCAGTGACTGGCTTCTGTGAATCGGAACAGGATTTAAACGTCCTAGAACTGGAGGGGGTGGCTGGGTCACCTGGCGCCCCGCAGTCGCAACACACGTCATTGCCTGTCATCCTCTGGACCTCGGAGATGATCTCCTTTGTCAGTTCTTGGACTATGTTATTTTCTCCCGTATTGTCATCTCCCTTAAATGCATTGTTCAGAGCTTCTTCTTTGCTGTTTTGCAGCACAGACATCCATCTAGAAAAATAACAGTGACGCTGTGTTAAATCCCAAGGACAACTGCCCTTCCAAGGTCCCACCCCCAAACAACTTACATTTGACATTCCTGTTCGTCCTCTGCTTGAAAGTGGTATGTCCTGTCATCTGCACGGCAAGAGGGGTTTCATCAGTTGTGAGCCCGGACAGTAATCCATACACAATTCCAAAAGAAAGTGGTTTGTAATTAACCTCAGGAAGAGTCTAAACTCTGCCACGAAGTCAATGATTTGTATACAACCAAGCACTCCCTCCTGCCCTTTACAAGCCCTCGCCTGGGAACTGTGGCTTTCTGATGCAAATTATCGAGCCAGCTCCTTTCCTCCATTCAAGTCGAAAGAGAAGCAACTTCCAAAAACTGAAACTCTTCAATGAAAACCATCACTATCCTTTCAAAAGCTTTTTTGTTTTGTTTTGTTTTTTTTAACTTGCTACAGAGTTGGCCCCCAATTGTTATGGCCCTTTGAATAGTAAAAGCCTTATCTAAAGCGAGTATCTTACAAGCTTTCTGGCCTTCTTAGCCCAAAGTGTATAGCCTCAGTCCAATTGTGGGAAAGCATCAGAGAAACCCAAACTGAGGGACATATGACCAAAAAGCTGATCAATAATTTTCAAAGTATCAACGTAATGAAAGACAAGGAAAGATACAGAACTGATATAGACTGTGTGTGACTAGGGTGAAGTAACAGCAGCAATGTGGAACCCTGGAGAGAATCCTGGAACAGAAGGAGGACACTAGTGGAAAAAATGGTAAAATCTGAATAAGATTCTTAGTTAACAGCATCACACCAACGTAAACTTCCTGGTTGTGGCAGTTGCAGACACGGCTGATATTATGTGCTAAACAGTAACTGGTACCCTGTACTATGCTGTCAGTATTAGGGGAGCTGGGTAAGGGATATACAGAAATTCTTTGCCTACAATCAGTCCAAAAACAAAGTAAGAAAGAAAATTAAATTAAAAAACAAAAAAGAAAAAAAAAGGGGGGGGGGGAGATCCAACTTCTGCAGATGGCAGAGCGGTGACACACCTGTGCCCCTCAAAGTGAGTGAACATTGTGGCTTTTACACTCCTGAAAGCACTTTAGTTCTTAGGATAATTCTTGGTGGGCTGACTGGGAGGAGGCTAAGGCCCAGAGAGGTTAAGAGGCAGGAACAAGCGCACCCAGTGGCCGAGGGGTCAGGTTTTGACCCCAGCTCTGATCCTCTTCCTATTTTCCTGACACGGAGGGGACACCCCGCACCCTCTATCCCCAGCCTGTTGTTGAGGAAAGGAACAGGGTTTAAGACAACTGTGCCAAGGGACTTCCCTGGTGGTCCAGTGGTTAAGAATCCGCCTTCCAATGCAGGGGACGCGGGTTCCATCCCCGGTCCAGGAACTAAGATCCCACATGCCACAGAGCAACTAAGCCCGAGCGCGCAGCAACTACGGAGCCCACGCCCTCTGGAGCCTGCGCGACAACTAGAGAAGCCCACATGCCACAACGAAAGATCCCGCATACCACAACTAAGACCCGACACAGCCAAAAATAAAATAATTACTTAAAAAAGAAAGAGACTCGTGTCAAGTTCAGAAAAATAAACTTAATCCTGTGATCCAAATGCTAGTGGTCGGGTGCTAGGAAGAGAGGCCGCTTTCCCTGCCCCCACTCTACCTGGTGTGCAGAGCCTTACCTGCGGGAGGGCCGGAGGGGGCAGGTCCACATCCACTCTAAGTGGAACTCAGAGTCCTCGGGAAGCCATGACCATGGCAGGTTGCACCAGAGGACCGGGTCTGACACCAGGCCTAAAACCCTCCAAATTTTCCCTGAAGCCACTTCATGGTCAGACCAGGTACAGATGCCACAGGAAAGTCAAGGAGACGGGGGAGCAACCCATTTCTCTGGCCAATTCTGCATTTTAACACATGAATGGTGGAGAAGCAGGGGAAATTCTCAGTGAAAATTTCCAAATAAAAATTCCCTTGTATGGAACCCTCTTGCACTGTTGGTGGGAATGTAAACGGATACAGCCACTAGGGAGAACAGTATGGAGGGTTCCTTAAAAAACTAAAAATAGAATTACGATACGACCCAGCAATCCCACTACTGGGCATATACCCTGAGAAAACCATAATTCAAAAAGACACATGCACCCCGATGTTCACTGCAGCACTGTTTACAATAGCCAGGTCATAGAAGCAACCTACATGCCCGTCGACAGACGAATGGATAAAGAAGATGTGGTACATATATACAATGGAATATTACTCAGCCATAAAAAGGAACGAATTTGGGTCATGTGTAGAGACGTGTATGGATGCAGAAACTGTCATACAGAGTGAAGTAAGTCAGAGAGAGAAAAACAATATCGTATATTAACGCATATATGTGGAATCTAGAAAAATGTTACAGATGAACCAGTTTGCAAGGCAGAAACAGACACAGATGTAGAGAACAAACCTATGGACACCAAGGGGGGTGAGTGGCGGGGGCTGGTGGTGGTGGGATGAACTGGGAGACTGGGATTGACATGTAGACACTAATATGTATAAAATAGATAACTAATAAGAACCTGCTGTATAAAAAATAAATTAAAAAAAAAAAAGAATTCCCTTGTATGGACACTCTTTCACGATGCCTTTACACCAAGAACAGTTTCTAGCAGATTCAACTAGAGGGAGGAGAAAACAGGAGGTTTCCAGAGCCCTGCTGCGACGGTATCCTGGGAAGGGCTGCTTCCCGGCCCCAGGCTTGGGCTCCAGCTGGCCACGAACCCTCCATGTGGGCCTGGAGAGGCACCCTGTGGGTCCATCCCACTCAGGGGACTGACCTAGATCATGTGCACCTTCTCCTACACCTCCCACCCCACCTGGCATGACTTGAATTCGTAAACAGTGGGGTCAATCTGAGGGCAAGAGGACTGGACAGGCTCCAGAAGGGCTGGCCTTGCCACAGGGACGTCCTCCTTGAGAAGCCAGGCCCACTGATGGCTTGATCTGGGCGGGGAGTCCCTGTCTGGGGGAAAGATCGGTAAAGGAGGATCCTGCAGGGAAACAGCTGAAGCCAGCAGCCAGTCTGTTCCTCCCGGGCTCTCTGGGTGATTCCAAGCTGGCTTTGCAGGTTGAGGGACAGGAGGAAGGGGCAGCTCCTCAGGGCCTGGTAGACTCACACCTGAAACAGCATCCTCACTGCCCATCTACAGCTTGACTTTTATTTCTCCAGCCACCCAGATGTTTCACGAGCACAAAGGTGTCTCGGGGATACGTGTGTGTCCCAGCAGCCCTGTCAGCAGGTAGAGTCAGACCCAAAGCCAGGCCCCTACCTCTCAGGACGCTCGTCAGGTCACGGTTTCCTAGCTCTGCAGTGTCTCCCCTGATGGTTCCTGGGGGTGGGGTGGGGGGTCTGACCAGTTTCGACGTTTCTCTGTAACGACCCAAACCCACATAGCGCTGCAACAAAGCACTGCCACTACACACGCTCCCAGGGCAGCATCACCTCTTGAAAACTAGCTGAGGATGACAAGTGTGTAGGACCGGGATTCATTCTACCCACTGGAAGACAGTGGCAAGAAGAGATGAGAGCATTTTTCAAAGACGACAGTGGACTCAGCGCCTAGGACCAGATTCGGTAAGCCCTTCCGGGTACCGGAGGCTGGAAGCTCTTGACCGAAGGTATTTATCACGTCAGGCAACAGAGCAAAGACACTGATGGAATCTTGCGAATGTCAGGTGGCCAGTGCGCGAGCACAGAACCAGATGCCCGGGGCCTGGCCAGCTGTTCAAATGTGTATGCTGGAAGGCTTCGGAGTCATCTACACGCCTGAAAGAAACGCTTCTGCACACGTGGTCTCTGACGGGGGCCCCACAGGGGTGCTAGAGCGACCGGGGCAAGCGAGGGTGTGCGGGCCCACCTCCCCAGGCGCAGAACTCATACTCCGTGACTAACCGCCGATCAGCTACTGGAGGGGAATGCGCCCCTTCTCATGAGTTAGTGCTTCAGAAGATGGAAAGGCCGCAGCCCTCCAAGTGTCCCCTAGACACTGGCTGACGTCACATACGACCCCCAAGCTGTCTCCCTTTAACTGTCACTTTTTATTGCCATCCAGGGGCACATTTTAAAGCATGGGCAATCCTCCACATTCCACACCGTCCTGAGGGAGTGAAGGATCGGAGAGCGAGGAAGGTAAATGCACCGGCGGGCCTGACGAAACTGAGCACGGCACACAGGCCTGGAAGCTGGAGAGAGTCGATTTTTATTTTGCAAATCCGTCTGGAAGCTGAAGATCAGAACCAACAGCACCCAAAGCACACGCCACACTGCTCAACATGCTGCCGCAGCTCGGGACCGGGCGCATGAGAACAGGAAACCGGCCCGGGCCGCTGCACCAGGCGCATGAGAATAGGCACCAGCCCGGGCCTCCGTCTCCTCCCCAAGCACAGAGGAGCTGGTGATCGTTTCCTCTAAGTTTGCTGTGAGCATGAACTTACATAGTAACTTCCTACCCTCAATAATACAACCCGGTACACATGTTAAAAAGCAGCCACCTCATGCTCGGGATACTGAGGCAAATAAGACAGCACTCATCTTCCCAAAAGGCACGGTCCGGAGTTTTCCTCTATAAATGTAGCTCTTGTGCCCAAATCCCCAGTGACTGCCTTTTGAAAGGGGAGCTGGCCCTTTCCTTCCCCCAAACTGTAACCCTGCCACCGAAAACTGCCAAGACCAAAAAGGCCATCACGTTTCTTTAAGACATCGCTCGCCCTTTCCCTCTTCCTTAGGCGATGCTGAGAGGCCACTCGCCACAATGGATGGTTCTGTGGTGGTTCTTCTGGGTCTGCCACAAAGACGAGCAGCACAGGAGCAGAAACACTAATTCTGGGGCGGGAAGACAAGTAGATTTCAACCTGAGAGTTTCAAGGGCTCTGCCGGGGGCCTCATCACATCAGTGTGCAGGAGTTCTAACAGTGCCCAAGTTAGGGGAGCTCTGATGACAGAACTGTCCTTTTTTATAGTGAAGTGAAGGGATTTTTAGGCTTGAGGGCTGATCTAGTATAATCTCCTTGTTTACGAATAGGAAACCCAAGGCTTGGGAAGCTGAGAGGACGTGCCCAAGTTTACAGATCCCGCGAGTGGAGCAAGGCCGTCCGCAGGTTCAAGCCCTGAACCGAGAGACCGGCAAGCAGACCATCACCAGCGGAAATAAAAAACACGCAGTCACCTGAAATAAAGGGCTTTCTCTTTGAAAACCAATTCTTTAAGTTAATGCACTGTCTGAAATGGGGTTGATGTCCTAGATGAGAGTAAAATAATTTCTCTGCAGCACAGCGTCTGAGAAACAAACTTACGTGAAATTAGGTCAAAACACTTCTTCTCCTCAGGGTTGGTTTTCACTTGGCAGGTTAATAGATTAAGCTTTGCAGGAGGCCGGTTAGCCTGTTGAAAGACAAAAAAACAGAGATGGGTGGAAAGGATTGGGAAACCACAATATCATTCCTCATTAAAATATAGCAAGAACAGGTTCTCACTGGCTTGCAAAGATAGCTATCAGAAGGCAGGTTTTCATGTGGAAGGCATGACAGAGGCACATCACAGGGTGTCCCTGGACCTCGGCTCCCAGGGGGCAGCTGCCCCTCCCTGAAAGGGACACGGGGGGGGAGCACACACCCACCCAGACAGGGATAACAAGTGATGCCAGCCCAGCTTTGAGGTCAAGGGCAGTGGGTTCCCCGAGATCAAAATGCTCCCCGTCTAAAGCTCAGAGACATTCCGTCCTGATCAGCTGGGCACGTGGGCACCCACATCAATTTCTGGTGATCTTAAAAGTGGTTTCCTGAGTATAAACACTCACTTTCAGGGAAAGTAACCTCACAGCACAAAAATGACAGAGAAATTATACATATATATATATATATATATATATATATATATATATATATATATGAAATGACAGATGACAGATTCATAATCCTTAATGCCAGCCATCTGTCACTTAAATTTCAACAAAACCCACCTTGTTCACATACGTGTTCCCCACCTTCTGCCCTCCACACACAATGGTAACAAGAGATTACAATAAGCTTTTGTCAGAGATGTGTCAAAAACGACTATTTTATTACCATTTCAGAAACTATCATAACTAGTCCAAAAAAGCAAAGGGCAGAAGATAAGATAATTTCAAAAAAAAAAAAAAAAAAAGAATTCTGAATGGCAAAACGCCTCTCAGAAATCTTGGAGAAATACTCAAGTATGAAAGGCTTATCTTACCCACTCACCAAGCTGCTAAAAGAAAGACCAAATAAAATGTCTTAAGAGTTCAATTGTTCTTGTCTACCCCTTCCCGTGGCCACCAGCCATGTCAAGAAATTGTAAGAGCTTGGATTTGGGATTAATCGAGATACACACTCACATGTGTCTACGTCTGGGCAGACCTGCATTTATAGACCCCTCTCCACTGAGCTCAGAGTCAGGGGCGAGGCAGCGTGGCCTCCATTAAAACAGGGCTGATCCTTGCAGTGTGAACAACTGGGTTTGATGACAGCAATTCGGGACAAGCAGAAGCTGGATAAACAGGGTTGGACTAGACTCTCCTCGTTCACGGCTGTGCTGACATCTCTTACGTGGAAATCACTGCGTGTTCTGCAGTCTGCCGATGCCTAACAGATGCCCTTGGGTCATCAGAAACCAGTATTCAAAGACCCCAAGCTCTGCCTGATCTTGCGAGCCTTGACAATTCCAAGTAGAAGTACCATCAATCCTATTTTTGATCTTTATTAATACAATTAACTGGCTCGTCCAGGAACCAATACACCAAACGATACGTTTCTACAGTAGGAGACCACAGCACAAATGCAACCAAGCACTCTACCAAGGTGTTCAGCCCATAAAAAGTATGTGCCTATTCCATTACCTCATATGGTCACACAACTATACAGGTGCATTTAGGTGATGTTCCTGGACTACTTCCAAATGCTGGTGTCCACTGAGTCTTCGAAGCAGGAGCAGTAAAGGGGGTGATGCACGTTGGTAAATACAGAAATCTTCCATGGACAAGAAGATGATTTCGAATAGTAATAGCTACCTTTACTCAGTTGCTGCTGCCGCTATTGTTATTATCCGATTATGTGCTTACCTGAGGCAGGCCCTGTCGTAAGCAATTTTAATGAATTAACTCATTTAATTTTCCCTGCTGCACTCTGAGGCAGGAGCTACTCCACATTTATAGATAAAGATACTGTCCGCGACAGGCTAAATAATTTTTTTTCTTTTCTTCTTTTTTTTTTTTTTTTGCGGTACGCGAGCGCCTCACTGGTGTGGCCTCTCCCGTTGCGGAGCACAGGCTCCGGACGCGCAGGCTCAGCGGCCATGGCTCACGGGCCCAGCCGCTCTGCTGCATGTGGGATCTTCCCGGACCGGGGCACGAACCCGCGTCCCCTGCATCGGCAGGCGGACTCGCAACCACTGTGCCACCAGGGAAGTCTTGTCAGGCTTTTAAAAGGAAGTTTCTAGTCTTCCTTCTGCATGACTGATGATCATTTAAAAATTTTTTTTAGATTTTGTAAGAAACAACAGACATTTCTTCCAGCTTAATACAGTCTCCAGCCTTTGGCGGTGTGGCAAAGCGACGAATTTGGCAAAGAGGATATCTAATTAGAGTCATTTTGTCCCAAGGATAACTTCTTTCCAGGGCCAGAAAACACAATCAGCCTTGTCTAACGGGGAACACCGACTTGGGCTTTCTACTGAATTCATCCCCGATGCTATCACTGTCCCTCTGCTAAAATACAGAATACAAGAATCTCATGTCCTAACCTGTCCCTTTTTTCCTGACGGTAAGTTAACAAACATACTCAGGGAGATGCTGGCTGAACAGGTAAGCCACGAAAGGAGCCAAACCCAAACCAAACCAAACCCAACAGGCATGTCTCCACTGTCTTTCTTGGTGGAGGTTAATTCACATCACAGCAGCACTGAGGTGTCGGGACCTGGCCCCCCAGAGCACGCAGGGTGCCCCGCAGCAGAGACGGCTGCCACAGGGACCCACTCCTTTCCCAGGAGAGGCAGCGGGACGGAGCCTCCACCTGCCACTCCTCTGGGCTGGAAGCGGCATCCAGAGAGCGAGACTCCCTAGAGAAGGGTCCCCGCAAGGGCGAGGCACTAACACAACATGCGAGTGGCGTGACAAGCTGAGCTCTCCGCATGCTGGTAAAGCTACTTATAACCGTACTCTCTGCCAAAAACTGCGGCAGCCCGTCAACATTGAAAGAAAACTAAGCCTCCACGTCTCTTCAGAGGAAGCTCAAGCAACAGAAATGAAGAGACCCAAAGTTTATGCTGTCGGCAAAGGATCACCAGACCTGCTGTCATTTCTGTGGCCGGGGGGAGAACCACTCTTTGGCTTAAGCCGAGGCCCTGGGTCTAGTGGACACGCCAATGAAGCAAATATCCCAACTGGCTTTACAGCTGTAAACAAATATGAAGCGAGACCCAGTCTTGTTTTATGAGATTTTCTGCACTGAGGCAGTAAACCTGACCCAAAACAGAGTAGAATACAATTCGAAAGCAAATCACAGAATCGCAGGTGTTAGAGCAGGAAGGGAACCTGGCCTTCATGCAGTCTAACGTTCTCCATTTTAAACAGGAGTGGTGACTAAATCAATTTGCCTTCCTTAGTCTACAGCACTTACACCCAGTCTCTCTCTCTCTCTCTCTCTCTCTCTCTCTCTCTCTCTCTCACAAACACACACACACACACGTCCATACAGGAAAAATATTACATCAGGATCCAAACTGCACGGCCCCATGAGGGACGTGGTGAGTGTAAAGAAGGCCAGTGAAGGCTGGATTCTGGAAAAGAGAAACGACCTTTATTTGCCCAGGCAGGAGCCACGTTCAATCCCCCAGGCCAGAGGTCCCCAGAGGGCCCTCCAGACACTTGGTATCTGCTAGTTCTGTGGTCTCTCTCCCTTCTCATACAGAGTGGGTGAAAAGGAAGGGACCCCACTCCCACCCCGTGGAACACAGTCCACACTGCAGTGCCACCCTTCAGGTGGGGTTTTATTCTGTCTCCTCACTCCTAAATACTGACAAGGGCAGGGTTTCTCTGGAACCACACTGAGCCATGATCTCTGGCCAGGGCCCTGAAAAGGCTGTCTGCGCTCCTGCCCAGCTCTGCCTCTCATGGGGGAGCTGGTGGGGACAGAGGAAGAAAGACGAAGGCTGAGGCTCATCTCCACTATGGGACTGAGGTCAGGGCCAGGCCTCCTGCCTCGGGTGCAGGAACCTAGGCCACCACCAGCGTCCTCGTTCTCAGCAAGACAGCAACCAACTCTGCCTTCAGACGTTTAAAAAATATCTACCGGCCTCCACGGCTTTCACCAGATCCTGTCACACCAGGTAAGGTGATCATACGCGTAAAGCCCACGGTGGAAAAGGGCTGTGTTTGTAACTGTGGTTACACAGTTCCTCGTCTCCGAAAGCCAGATTAAGAAAATCGTTTTATTCCAACTGGCATTCCAACTGGCTCAGCATATGTTGGCTCAGTTTCCTGCACGGGCAATTATACACAGGGTCGTAGAAAAAGAACCCGATGAAGGCTGGGTGCAGTACGTCTACAATAAAATTACTGAAATTGCTCTTCTCTTGGATTTCTGATTCCCAGACTCCTGACTACCTAAACTCTTTTTCCCTTGATGGAAAAGTAGAACTCTTTCCAAGTGTGATGTTCAATTTCCACAGACAAAGGAAGCTGGGGAGCGGTTTGCTGCTTGTTTCTGGGAGTCACAGGCCTCTGAATACAGACCACCTGGCTCCTCAGGTGTTCCTGACCCTGTGAGGCAGTAAGGGCCCCTGCTAGGGGAGCGTCAACAAGGGCACCAAACCGAGGAGGCACCCAAACAGGCTCTTCTCAGCAGGGACCTTGTTTAAAATGCACGCCTAGTGCCACAGCACAGGGCTCGGTCCCCTTGCCAGGCCTCCAGCCCACATGCCCTCATCCCGCTACAGCGGAGCCTGTGATGACAGAGGATACTTACGGTGCCATGGGATATGGTCAGAAAACCATTTTTCACTGAACATTTCCTTTTCTGCCACACTTTTCGGATCCTTACAGATAAATGGGGAAAAAATAAAAGAGTTCAGAAATTTTGGACACAGGAGGTTACAAACACACACTGAAACCCTAGCAACGCCGTCTACGTACCCATCGCTTTTCTTGTAGAGGTTGCCATTCCGCTCGGTGCCGTGCTCTTTGTTTCCCTGAGGCTGGTGTAAACTATAGGCTGTGCTCTGGCGAAGCTGTGAATCCTGAAAACAGTTAAGATGTTAGTGGTTTTTAATCCTGTCCAGGTTCCAATTTCTAAAAAGCAGTACACAGAGACACTTACACCCTTAAAAATTTTTTTTTCTTTTTAAATTAGAGAATTTCCCCTCTTAAACACACCAAAAAAGGGACATGAAATTCATATCCTGGAACTCATAAATGCCACCTACCAGGCTGGAGAAGGAAATGACAAACGCCAGTATCCCCACACTGGCTGAAAGAATGAGCCATTTGGAAATTACGAGATTTTACTTATTTACTAGCCTTAAGTCCCTGACAGTGGCAAGAAGCTCCTGGTGTGGCAAAAGCAGCCCTTGAGAAGGAAAGCAGGAATGCTACATGTTGGAAGAGGCGGGGCTTTCAAGCAAAAGAACACAAAAACAATGTTCTGCCTCTTACTTTGGGCGAGTTACTTAAGCTCCCTGTCTCAGTTTCCTCCTGGGAAAACAGGAAAACAATTTCTAGTAAGGACAGTAAATATAGGAAGGCTTGAGTGAGACCACGTGTGTGAATACCTGCTATGTAACACATATGAACAACATCTGCTTCCTGACCCCATCAATCCCAGCAGAGGAGCCATGGCCTTACACCCAACTGCTCCAGCCTGAGGGCAGACTGTCCACCTGGTCAGCTGAGAATATGGCCAAGTCCACCACCGCTGGGAAACTCCAGCCTTCAGCTTCTTGAGGGCAAAGACCATTAATGAATCCCCTGGGCCTAAGTCCAGTGTCTGGGGTCCAACATGCGCTCGACTGGTGTTTCACAGATGATACCAGAAGCGCTAACCCTGGAAATTCTGGCAAAGGAAACAAGGGGAGCAAAACATGAACAAGGAGTTCACAGGCCAACCGGGCAGGACTAAGAGCTGCCTCCATCTGTTGTGAGAGCTCCCGACCCAGTTCACTTCATCACAGAAGAAACAGAAACGATGAAAATAAGGGACTTGCTCAAAAGGCAGGGCTCGCTGGAGCCAGAGCGGAGGGTGGAAGGGTACTCCGCCCCGCACCCTGAGGCCCCTTCCACTGCGCCTCGTGCCCTCACCAGAGGACGCCCAAGGATCCAGAGCTAGCCTCACTCCACTGTCGAGCAGCTGACCATCCCCTGGGACCCTAGGCGCTGCCCAAACCATGAAAGAACCAGTGCACGACAGTCAGCATGATCCGAACTGAGAATACACCAGCTCCAGAAGTGAAGAGTCAAACGGAGAAAACAATGGGAGCGTCTGGAAGAAGTGAGTTTTAAAGATGAAGGTGAGAACCGCCAGAGGATAAGGGGAGGGACACACGCGGAGGCCTGCAGAGGAAAGTGGTGGCTGTGGCCATCCTCCAGGGAGGGAAACGAGGACAAATACTGCAGCCAAGATAAGGGCGCCCATCAGCCAAAGGGACAGGCGGGCTGGAGTCAGAGCCTAGACTTCATCTGAAAGCCACAGCCAGCCACCCGAATTCTTGACCGTTTTTTAAAAAAATCTTGAAACGCAAATTTTTAATTTGGATGAAGTCCAGTTTATCTACTATTTCTTTTGTCGTCTGTACTTTAGATGTCACATCTGAGAAGTCATTGCCTAATCTAAGGTCATGAAGATTTACACCTATGTTTTCTTCTAAGTTTTTTTTTTTTAGATTTTTAATTAATTAATTAATTTTTGGCTGTGTAGGGTCTTCGTTTCTGTGCGAGGGCTTTCTCTAGTTGCGGTGAGCGGGGGCCACTCTTCATCGCGGAGTGCGGGCCTCTCACTGTCGCGGCCTCTCTTGCTGCGGAGCACAGGCTCCAGACGCGCAGGCTCGGTAGTTGTGGCTCACGGGCCCAGTTGCTCCGCAGCATGTGGGATCTTCCCAGACCAGGGCTCGAACCCGTGTCCCCTGCATTGGCAGGCAGATTCTCAACCACTGCATCACCAGGGAAGCCCTCTTCTAAGTTTTATAGTTTTAGCTCTTACATTTAGGTCTTTGACCCATCTTGAATTAATTTTTTATTATGGTGTGAGGTAGGGGTCTAAATGCATTCTTTTGCTTTGGCTATCCAACTGTCCCAGCATCATTTATTGAAAGGACAGTTCTTTCCTCATTGAATTGTCTTAACACCTTTGTTGAAAATCAACTGACCGTAAATGTAAGGGTTCAATTCTATTTCATTGATCTATATGCTCATCCTCACGCCAGTGCCACACTATCTTGATTATTATAGCTTTGTGGAAGGTTCTGAAATCAGAAAGAATGAGTCCTCCAACTTTGTTCTTCTTTTTCAAGATTGCTTTGGCTCTTCTGGGTCCCTTGCATTTCCGTATGAATTTTAAAATCAGCCTGTCCATTTCTGCAAATAGGCAGCTAGGATTTTATTTTGATGGGGATCACACTGAATCTGTACATCAGTTTGGGAAGTACTGCCAACCTAACAATATTAAGTTTTCCAATCAACATGAACATGGCCTGTCTAGCACTGACTTTTTAAACTCTGAAATATAAATGGGATAACTCAGCAAAAAAATTAAAAAACAAAAAACCTTCATCTGAGAAATCAATAACGTGCTCAACTATTCCATTACTGAACTGACAACAGACCCTGAACAAGCAGACCCCCTAACAGGAGAAATGTCCTCTTCCACAGGGAGTTCATGCCTCTAAACAACTAGGGCAAACAGCTCATTCATCGGATAAGGATGGTCCCAGTTTCTACATTCTCTCAAAGGGGCAGTATATACTAGCGCTAGACATTTAGAACAAACCCAGCTTTAAACATCACTGGAAATGTATGCAGCGGAGGGGAAATGGAGAAATACTGTTCACCTATCTGAATCTCTGTGAAAGACTAAAAATAAACCTGTCAAAAGACTAAATGGCACAACCAAGAAATATGTCTATTGATTTGGGGAGAAAAAAAAATCCTGCACAAAATAAGTGATGAAACCAGGTGACAACACTGCTAAAAGTGTTCATGCCAAGGATATTAATCAGAACTCTTCACAGGTCTCATGAACAGGATAAAGGACATTCTTCTTTTCAACAGAATCAGACCCTATGCCAGAGGTTAGGAATGAAATCACTGTTTTATTCTTTAGACAAGGCATTTCTTGAATCAATTTTAAAATGCAAGCAAATCTGAAACTATGAAATTTAAAATTTGTAAGGAATATAATCTGTGTAACATATAATTGAACCTGCTTTAGAACTAATTATTTCAGTACCTTCCGGGTGACTTCTACGTGACCCAACAAAAATAGCCTTTCTTCACCTGTTTATACAAGTGTTTCATAGAACACTCGATCGAGGGAAGGGGTGACAAATGAAGTCGGCCCTTTCCCGTACTGAGATTTCAACTGAATGGAATACAGTTCAAGGGAAAAGAGCCTCTCTTTCTGAGGAGAGCCATCGTCTAACAATACAGCAGGCAACTTGCCGGGGCATCCACGTTGCCCGGATTCTTGGAGACTCTCCCACGTATTCTGCGCTTCTCCAGGAGAGCCAAGGACACCCTAAGACTCGACTGAGTGAGCCTCCACGTGGAGGCTGTTATATGTCTGAAGCATATAAGTTAAGTAGGCATTTTATGGACCTTCAGAAAGCTCTCATAAAACTCTATCAGTATCCACAAATCCTCTGTTCTATGACATCCAGACAAGTTCTCAGATCCCAGGCACTGCCCATGATCTTAAGTTTTGTGTGGCCTTATGAAGTGTTAGCCACTGGGTCCTGCTGAAGCAGAAACCGCCCAGATGAGCGGCAGACTCAGTATCTGAAATCTTCAGGAACAGGGCGCGGGGCCGGGGAAGGGCGATACCGCATACTTTATATACACATATGTGCGCGCGCGCACACACACGTCTACTCATAACATCAGAAGTATCCCCGAGCTCCCTAAGACTCTAGAACATCACACACACTTTTTCAATTCACCTGTCCACCTCTCAGAAAGTCTGTGTTCGGTCAATTCTCGTGATGAACGGATTGCTGAGGAGTCACCTCACGAAGCTTAAAAGTTTCTCTGCCAAGGGGGGGATGTGATGTCCAATCGCTCCCCATTTTCCCAAGGCATGTCAGGTGTGTCCATGGACACGTGTGTGTGTGTGTGTGTGTGTGGACGCACCGGGAACTGGGGGCTCTGCTAAGCAAGCACTAAGCTGTGGTCAAAGAACAGTGTTCTAACATCTCTTACCACCTATTCCCCATTATTTCTGGGTAGCTTTTTTTTTTTTTTTTTTTTGGCCACACTGCATGGCTTGAGGGATCTAAGTTCCCCAACCGTGGGCCCCTGCAGTGAAAGTGCCAGGTCCTAACCACTGGACCACCAGGGAAGTCCCTCTGGGTAGCTTTTTTTTTAAAAGATTCTGACACAAGATATTAAAGTCACATAATATAGCTGACAGAGAACAGACCAGGGCTCAAACCCTGGCCCCAAAACTCCAGCAAATGCATTTCTCCTCTCAGACTCGAGTTGTAAATGCGGGCTAATACTACCTGCCCAGCCATGCTGTTGTAATAAGGACTGATTACTGGTCACGCTTATCACATGCCTGGAAAAACCTGAGAAGTGAAGCAAGCAGGAGACGCCATGACAACAGAGAGCAGGGGAGAGGACAGGGGGAGTGATGACGAAGGCTTGGGAACGGGGGAGTGGGGCAGTCGGGGGGACCTGACAGGCCGGGGTCGGGAGCAAGGGCATCAGCCTAGACTGGAGGGTGAGTCAGAGTGCGGAGGGGGCAAAGGTCGGGGCCAGAGTCACGAAGACAAGGTGCCAGATGACCAGCCAACAGAGAAGGGTCAAGTGGGCAGAAGGACCCCTCAGAGATACCACCACCGCCACCCACCACTGTGCAACTACCAAGGCCGGGGGAAGGAATCGGGTCTTTTCTGTTCACTCCTGTCTCGTCAGCATCAGGAGCCCAGTACTTGTGGAATGAATGAACGAACCAGTATCCGTTTATCAAGACAATGTGTCAGTGCTTTACAGAACTTGTCCTTTAGATCTCATAACAGCTCTCGGGTAGGCAACATCACTCCTATTTTACAGGTGAAGCGACTGAGGCATGGAGAAGTCAAGTAACTTGCTCGAGGTCACCCTGGCAGGAAGTGGAAGACCTAGGGTTCAAACGGTATGTGCTGCTGGACAGCCCGCTACCAGGCAAGCTTTCTGTCCTGGTCAGAAGCTGGCCCACCTGTCTCACCTGCTGGGCCTCTCCTAACTCTGAATCATCCTCCAAACCCTCCTTCCTGACACACACCTGCCCACCCCACACTGGGGTGACACCTTCCTTGGAGGTGACCTCCAGTAGAGCTCTCATCACACTGCGCTCAACTCCTTTTCTGTCCCCACCCCAGACTGTGAGCCCTTTAAGAGGGAAGAACCGTATCTAGCCTACTCCGGTGTGTGTCTGTGCAGCTCCTGCTTAGAGTAACTGCTGAGGAAATGGCAGTCGAATGTGCCAAGTCTTGCATGGAGTCAGCACTCAAGGCCAGCTCTAGGCTACCCAGCAGCCTGGCAGGAGGGGTGGGAAGTGGACACCTAGCCAGAGGGTACTGATTAAGGCCAGATTTGAGCATGGTTAAGATATGCAACCCCAGACCAAAAGGCCGGAGTTGGAAGAAAATCATGGCTGTTATGGGCCTCGGCTCCTTGGACAGCGCATACTATTCGACCACATCCTACCAGACAGGGACACTTTAAAAACTGGCACGAAGAGAGATCTCCAAAGTGGAAAAATCACTGTGGTTTCAGCGCTTAGACCTACCAAGACCATCCCCCCCGAACCTGAGTCCTCCCCAGCACAGCACACGTCTGGGTTCTCAACAAATAGCAGAGAATCCTCCAGCACCGCAGCGGGGCCTGTCCCAGCAGAACGCAGCTGAAATGGGCATTTGTGGGATGCGGAAGGCGGGAGAAGGTAAGGCACACAGGGAGGAAGTTCATGCAAAGATTGGCAGTGTTGAAGAGTTTTAACTTTGTAGAAGGGGTATTTTCCAAATGTTAAAACATGATGCATATATAGGTGTTCACTGTATATAGTTTTTCAACTTCTCTGTAAGTCTGAACAATTTCATAATAAAATAACGGAAAAGTCAAACTGTAGCATCCTATTTACAGGGAACAGAAATATCAGGAACAGAATAGGAATGCCGGTGGTTTGGAGGTGTGGGGGTGCTGGGATCGTGACGGCACAGTCTTTTCTCCAAAGTACAGCCACGGGTGACACAGAAGCAGCCCAAAGCCCCTGTATGTGACGGCCATGTCCTCCACTTAGACCAAACGATTGACACTTAAGGCTCACAGGAAGGAACTAGGAGAGTTAACTCCTACCAACCATCACTGCAGTTTCCTTGGGGCACGTTACCTAATTTTTATGAACTATAATTATATAGAATTAGAATTTTTATGACACTGAAAAAAATCCATCAATACCTTCATTTTTCTGCCTCACAGAAGAGAATCCAAAAACAACGGATGAGAGCTAAAAAACAATAACGCCCAAATGTTCGATTCTTGTAATTGGAGGGACCCCAATTATAAAAATTATTTTAAAATAGAAAAAATTTAACGTATCCATATTTGCTTATTACTTGCCATTGCGTTCACAGACTGTCCAATTTATGGAATACCGTCATCAAAAAGCAACGCAGAATGTCATACACAGAAAAGACAAGACATTGACAGCCAGGAGATTGGTGGGTTCGATCTTTGGGCATAAAGCCAGAGGAGAGCAGTAAAGAAGGTCCATTTGACCCCGCTGTGCATCTGGGGCAGAACAGCTGGTCAACAAAAAACACGGAAACAACAAACTGTTAAAGACGTCTGGTCTGTGCTGGTACATCTGTTACACTTTTCTGCAGAGCTGTAAATAACCGGCTTTCTGACAATAGCCAGTTTCCCCAAACCTCGTCCTCCTGCACAGCCAAAGCAAACATGGCCCTTGCTCTGTGCCCAGAGGGCTCCTGGACTCCAGCACCTGCTCTCCTGTATTTCAAACCCGAGCTTTGCTTCACAGGTTGGATCCTCCTTTTCGGATCCTTCTTGCTTCCAACCATTCCCACCAGCTCCCCAGTGCTCGACGGCACCCTGGCTCCTGTTACAATCAGGCCACTATATTCTCCATACTCCAAGTTCTTTTTTTCTTTTTCTGTTTATATTCCATGTTTAGGAATATCAAAGTGTCAGGACCTAGATTCTCTAGACGGGGAGGAAGTCACCATGCTGTGGGTAATTTCCAGCACTCTATGGGGCCTCAGTGGGCCAGTCTCTCACTTAGCTGACCCCTGTTTACCAAGAACCGATGAAATGAGCAATATGGTGCTATGACGTGACGGCCAGATGGGCACAGGAGGCAGGAGGGCAGCCTCAGTCTGCTCGAGGTCCAGCTGGAGGAAAAGCACCTGTGCGCTTGAGCACATGGCCATCAAGCCCCCAAAGATATATGCTGCCACTGAAAAAACTCTCTCAAACAAAATGTGCGATACAGATCCCTGCGGGGGCGGGGGGGGGGGCAGAGGCAGCCCTCCAGAGGGAGGGATTAAGGTACATCAGAAGGACAGGCAGAATTCAGCGACGCAGCGGAAGCGGTGGGGGTGGGGTGGGGGGCAGGTGAGCGGCTTCACTTTCACAACGGAGTGACACCAAAGGCTAAACTGTAAACTTGGAAAATTTCCATTTCGCTAACATTTATGCGTTCAAATTCTTTAGTCTTTAATAAAGCCCACAGCTACTGAAAGAAGAAAAGTAAAAATAAAAAATGCTACTAGCTATTAGTATATACACGGAGGAAATATCTATTTTTTGAAGTTCATGAAAAAAGCATGCAACGTTCTATAATTTATTAAAATACTGAACTACTTACTCTCCTAGACTTCAGTCACAAAAGGTAAATGCATTTGGGAGAAAAACAACAATATTCAGTTATAGTACAAGAACTTAAAACAAAATAGAGCCGAACTGCCAGCAGGGAGCTTTACGCTCTGGTAAGCAGTTTAATAGACGTATTGATCTAAAATCTACTAGCTATACACTTAAACACATTCCTTTATTGACAAGGAAGTGGATTTATGTTAAATTTCACATTATAATAGCCACACTGTAGCAAACATATGCAATTACCTCAAAATTTACTTTTTAATGGTTTTCTAACAAGGCCCCCAAATACAAATCATCACTGCGAATGTGCTGGCCCGCAGAGAAGTGATTATGTGAAAGAGATGACGCAAGAAAACTAAAGTTTCTGCCCATCAGAAAGCAGCTCCAAGAAAATCAAGCTCCTCCCATTTTATGGAACATAATCTCCAGGCTGGAAGATTCAGATGGTCACCAGTCACCCGCTGATGCCACACGGGCAAAGTCCATGTATATCTGTGGGCGGGGAAACCACAGAGCTCCAGGGAGAGAACCAACGGCATGAATAGCGAGTGTCTATGTGACGGAGACCCTAAGAGCTACTCATCCAGCAACGGACGGAGCAGAAGAGGTTTAAATACTGCCATTAAGGCCATTCCTACAGTAATGCTTCCCCATGAAATAAGCATATTTTTAAAAAGATGGTTTTATAAAACCAACTTAAAGAACAAACTACATGTTTGCGTGTTGCCCGATACAGCCCCACAGTGAACTGAGCACCCAGAGACATGGATCTCACCTCCTCAGTCCCGAAGCCCCCGAGACTGAGGGATGAAAACATAAAATAGCAATCTTTCAAAATTAAATCCCCTCACCTCTTTCTGTTCAACCTGTAATGCTGACTTCAAAATATCTCGAAGCTGTATCAACTGCCTTCTCTCTTCATCCTGGGCCTGTTTGATCTTTAAAAAGCAAAACAAAGCAGAGAAAAGTACGGCTGAGGTGCAGGGAGATGGTGCAGTTCGTGGGGCATTTCTCCATAAACGCAACCTTCTCCCAACCAAGACCGAGGACGGATTGGGAACCCCATTCTCCACACTCCACGTGCGCTTCAGGGCTGTCACTTTCTAGGTGGCACAGCACGCAGACACGAAAGCACGGAAGCAACATTTAAATCAAAGTGTTTGTTGCATAAAAACCCTTTCAACACTCACGTGGGAGGGAAACTACTTACTGTGTGAAGATCCGTTGAAAGTGTTTCAATGGAAGGTTTGAGGCTTTCAACTGCTTTCAGTCCATCCTGGAAAAAACTAGGAGGAAAAAAAACAAGAAACATAGATTGTGTTTCATAAAAGAGAAAGCAATTTTGTTGGATGGAGAAAAAACTTCTTTAAAGGAAATGGCTGAGATCACTGTGTAATTCCTGGGGGAAAAGACTAGGACCCAAACCTTGAAATATTAGGCAAACCAAGAATAAAGTGACACTCAAAACTAATATCAGGCAAACCAAGAATAAAGTAACACTCAAAGCTAAGAAAAAAGGCACTGCAGTAAGCCTCGTATTTGTGATTTTTCTTGACCCATATAAAATGAGCCCTACATTTTCAGTTTATAACGGGAAACAGGACCCTACTGACAAATGGCAGCAAAGGCTTCGGTTCAGGAACGGAAAAGTCTGAGGCCAGGAAAGCATGGGGTGAACACAGAATAAGACGCTAAAATATTTTCCTTGACAGGCAACAACTAAGTGGAAAAGAGAAAGAATGCAAGAAAAAAGCAAGCAAGCTGAGCCTGAAGCACATGAGTGGCCACGCCCCGTGGGCAGAGCAGGGAGATGTGGTTGGAGACCTTGAGATCGGATATCAAAAGGAACTTTATATTTTTGATGCTCAGAACCCAGTGCTTGTGAAGTCATCTTTAACCAGTGATTCAGGAAGTACAACAGAGGCTGGACGAGTTTTTCTGCAGCAACAGCAGGCTGACGTGCAGCACACTGCCTTTGAACCCTTTTGAGAGGAAGAAGAGGCTTCCCAGGGAGCTCAGGAGAGAGTTCAAAACCTGTAAGGAGGCCTAAAATGCCCGTGGACTTGGCCCCTGCCTATGTCTCCAGGCTTCCACCCACACCGTTTGCCCCTTTATTCACGTCTCTCTAGTCCTCTTTGGAGCCAAGTCCTCCCTGCCTCAGGCCCTTTGCACTTGCTGTTTCCTTCCTCTAAAGAGTTCTCCCTGCAGCCTACCTTCTGTTTCTCCTGGTTCATTCCCACTCACTCTTCAAGTTTTAAGTTAGATACGGCCTCACCCTTGAGGTGTGCCACAACCCCCATCCCTTCAAAGAGGTCTCCTTGCCAGATTCTCTCAGAGCATTCTGTCTCTGGCTTCAAAACACTCACCACAACTGCCATTACGTGTTCGCTGGTGTAACTGTTTAAAATAAAATTCCCCCATTATATCTGAAGTTCCAGGAGGTTGAGGACACAGTATCCACAAAACCTGACACATTTCAGGCACACAATATTTGTTGAATGAAGAAATTAATGAGGAAAGGAAGGAGAATTTCTAACTTCTGCCAGTTTACTGGGTACCAAGGAGACTATCTTCAAAAAGTGATCTGGGGTTCACGTGTTTATTTCTTTTAAACTCAGCAATGGTCCTGTGGGAATTTCCCATATCAAGTATGCAATTAGTAGGAGGGGTTGTAAAAACAATGCTGCCTGACACTTAATACAATAATTCCAAGGAGGAAGGGAGGAAGGAAGAGGAAAGCGTACACACAGGATGTGGGTTTCGAACCACTACTAGCTAGTTATTAGGAATCAGAGGCTGGGCTATTAGAATTTCTTACCTTAAAAATCTTCAGATATATGCATAATTTTAACTTTACATTCTCATTCCTGTATTTTGCCTAATTCATTTTTTTCTAAATGTAAAATACGCTTCTGGTGTAGCAACTGTGTCCGTGTTACAATGACTTTTCCACATGGTCTGTTTCCACTGATAGGGCAGAAATGCCATGCCATATACGTCTCTGTGTTTCCACTCCGAGCACAATGGCCGACACAGGGCAGCAATTTTAAATTGAAAAGGAAACTGGGAAGAATAAACACAAGAATGAGAAACTGAGCTTTTTCCTCTTGTCGTGAACTCATTTGGTTCTTATGTTTTGTTTCAGCTCTATTTTTTTTTTTGTATAACTATTTTATTAATCAGTTCAAATTCTTATAAAATAGGCGGGGTTGGGAGGGAGGGGGAGAGAGAGAGAGAGAAGCTGAACACACACTAGTTCAGGGAGTAGGAAAATTATCACAGGAGATCAGCACAGAAACGGTCCTGCTCTCGGGGAAAGGGAGCGGGTGCACGGCTCCAGAATCTCTGTGCCTGGCAACTGTCCCCACAGTGAGAGCACCTCGCAGTGGAGTCAAGGGCTCGGAGAGGTGTTTCTCATCACAGACGTTGTTTCCATCATGACACTGCACAGTGTCACACTTGGAATAACGATACAGATTTATTCATCTTTGTAAAAGCATAGCCGATCTTGACCGTCTACCTAGAAAACCTCCTCCCTCTGATTTTCAAAACTCCTATCTTTCTGTACCGTCCTTACTGAGGCATGTTTGTATACTTTCTCTGGCCTTAGGGAAAGCTTCAAAAAAAGGGGCCCGTTTGCTGACTGCTGTCACTGCAACATTCCTAAGTACAAACCCCCAGACATTTTTTTTAGCTTGAGCCTGTTAACACTTTCCCAAGCTTCAGTCAAAACAACATTTACCATCGGTATTACCAAGTGTCGACTTTTGTTTTTTATCTAACGTTTTCTAGCCTACCTGATCAAATTCGCCAGCCTTTAAAATACACCCACTGAGAGCCAACCTTCAGGCGCCCACAAGCGGGGTGGACTCTCCCTTCTCCAGCCTTCACAACTGCAGCCTCACGGCCGGCAGCCTCCGCGCTCTCCCCCGCCCCCCACTGGAATGCGCTTGTCCAGGGCACCGGGCTGGGTCTCGTTGCATCTGCAACCCAAGTTCATCAAGCCGCAACTGGTCACAGTGGTTCTCAGCAGGTATTTGCACAGAGAACAAGTCACTTCAACGCTCATCACTACCGTTTAGAACATGACCATTTTTGTTTACTTCTGTTTTAAAGACTGCCCTGTTTCTAGGTTCACACTAGAGAAAAGGATCCTCAATCTTTAGCAGCAAAGGCTAGTAAGACACGTTTTCCAGGCTCTTCTAGGAACTAGAGATGCTAAGTCTTTCCTTAAATGAAATAAAAGACAAAGAACATACTCTTCGAGGATGCTTCCAGAGAAAAGCAAAAAGGAGTAAAAAGCAAAGTAATGTCTAAGCAGTTCTAAGGGTGAACACCTGAACATGGCTCCACAGAATCTAGTTTCCACCAAGAGGCCTCTTGGTACCTGCAGAGACCAGCAGCTTCAGCTGAGCAGGCTGCCTCTGCCCGCCGGGCACAGCTCTGCTCCCCGGTGAGCAGTGGAGACCGGGGATGTTCAATGGGGACACGAAGGAACTGCCCGGAGGACAGAGACACGTGTCGCCAAGGGCTCCTCTGTCCAATGGCTGAGTCACTCAGGCTCCACATTTTACGCCCCAAAATATGCATTTGAAAAGTCAAAGCCTTCCAAATGTTTTAAAGAGCGTGCAGTATGTATGTACACATACATACACACACACACACACACACACACACACTCATCCAGAAAGGAAGTAATGGAAGAGTCATCATTTTTAAAGATTACTGAGCTCATGCCCATAAAAGGCCAATTGGTTCAATCTTCCACAAGTGGTCTGTTGCTACCCAACTGATTAGTTTGGGCAAAATAAAGAAAAAAAAGGAAATCCCAGAATAACTTCTTTTTAAAAATAAAGTATCAGCAAGGAAACAACCCACTTCCTAACCAGCCTCACATAAGGTTACAAGGGTAAGACTGAAGAAGTAATTTATATGTTAATCACACGGGATTTTGAGCCTCTGTAAAATAATTCATCTTAAAAACTCTACAAATTAGGGGTCTTTCTATTTTCTAAGCTCCACGCTTGGAGCTCTTCTGTTAACCCAGGCTGAATCACTCAGCACACCTTCCTTTGCTGTTGGACCTCCACTGCTTTAGAAATGCAGTGTCGCCAGAGACGTAGTAAAAATTCCAAAGCACAGCTCCATCCAATTCAGTGCAATTCACCACCGCAAATCGTTCCAGGTAAACGCGCTAAAGGTTAAAAAATAAATGTCACGGAGGACATCCTTAAAGAGCATACAGGTCAGTGGGAGACAACATGAAAGGTGCCGTCAGGGGACTGTGCAGAGAGCACAGTGGTAACAAGAAGGAAGGTAAGTGTTCAGGTAAGCGGGAGAGCTGATGACTTCTAGGCAGCCAGGTACACCTGAGCTGGGCCTCGTGGAGGAACAGAGGCTGGGGAAGGCACAGGGGGCACCGTGTGTAAGGGGGCATCAGCGTGGGGCACAGCCTGTTAAGGGGAAAGGCAAGTGGATGCGTGTGGCAGTAACACCCTCAAAGATGTCCCCGTTGCCCCGCACCCCTCCCTGTACTGTCGCAGTCTGCGCCCAGGCGCTGTGGCTCCGAGTGCCCTCGGACACAACCTGCAGGCCTAAGTGGTCGCACACCTGCTCGTCCCCATCTGGATCCTTCTCAACACACACAGTAACCTGCTGAAACAGAAACGGAACGGAACTTCCGTCCCCAGCCAGCACACCCTCTTCTCGTCACACTGCTGCCTCTGCACAGCCACAGCCACAGCCAGGCCCCGAATCTCTGTCACATACCTGTCTGTGCGCTTGCGGTCTCCCCACCCCACCTGAAGGTCCATGCAGGTAGGAGGCTGGTTTCCTTCATGCTGCACCACCTGGCACGCAGTAGGAGCTCAAGCACTCCTTGCTGAATGAATCCTCTGCTTGAAACTTTGAGAGCTTCCCAGTACGTCTGGGATAAGAATCGGACGCCGTTAACCGGACCTCCAAGCCGTCCCCACCCCAGGCTTTCCTAGGCAGCGTCATTTCCTTCACTATGCTTAGGTCACACTGGCCTTCCTACTGCCTCAAGACCTTGACTTTGCCTGGAATGTTCTTCCCCCGTTCCTTACCTGCTGCCTCCCAATCACCCTTCAGACCTCAGAATACATGAATACATGTCCCTCAGAGAGGCCTGCAGCGAATTCAAGAAGAATTTGAACACCCACTGTGGGCCAGGTACTGTGTTCTGGCTTCTGGAACACACAGCAAGGAACGAAACAGAAGAAAGACACAACATCTCTGCCCTCAACCTTAATCTGAATTATATTCTTCTACTCTATTCTTTCTTAGACTCCCGTACTTCAGAACACTTTGTTAACCGTGCAGTTAGAAGTGTGTTTGCCTAAGTCCAACTCCCCGACCTGATCCAGCAGGAGCTGTGCCTGAGGCGTACATTACTCTACCTCCAGCGTCTCAGACGTGCCCGAGGCGTGGCACACGCTCAACAAAGGCAGTGAACGAGCCCGAGGCCTGTTTACAGAGGCGAAGGGGGGGGGGGGGGGGGGGGTCAGGGAGGAGAAGCAGGATGAGGACAGGGGAAGACAACAACGAGGCCAGGAGGCGAGGCCCGGGTTGTGAAGGGCTGACGGACGCGGTGAAGTTGAGCACACGAGCGGCTCCCAGACCTGCAAGGTCCTCCTCCGCTTCCACACACAGCCTCCTCTGCTCAGTACTGTCATTTGTGTTATATGATAAGTAATACATGAAAGTATTCTTTTAATTTAGGACACTGCATTAAGACCATCTCATTTCTCTTTTAACAAATAAAGAACATCCGAGAATCAAACTAGTTTGCCACTTTACGAAAAAAGCAAAAATAAGTATATTCGATAATGTAGATTTTTACATTACTTTTAGTTTTTGAGATATAGAACTCAAACCATAAAATCCACCCTTTTAAAGTGTACAGTTCCGTGGTTTTTAGTATATTTATTCACAAAGCTGCGTAACCATCAGCCCTATCTAATTCCAGGATATTTTCGTGACCCCAAAAAGAGACCCTGTGCCCGCTGGCAGTAACGCCCCCCTGCCCCCTTGCCTCAAGCCCTGGCAGTCACCAATCTGCTTTCCACCTCTGTGGACCTGCCTATTCCCGACCTTTCAAATAAATGGAACCATCCAGTACGTGGTCTTTTATTTCTGGCTTCTTTCACTTCACACGTTTTCAAGGTTCATCTGTGTTGTAGCCTGCATCACTGTTTCATTCCTTTTACTACAGAGTTTTAAATAAGTGTTTACTTTCCACAACACAATACTACAGATCTCCCAGAAGTTGCCATAAAGAAAGAAACATCTGAAATACCATCATAACAAAGAAAAAGAACTTACTTGCATTGGGCATGAAAATATTTGATCAGATTCTGAAGTAAATCCACTCCCTTTTTAATCTTAATTTCATTGACCTTCAGCAGATACTGTTAAAAAACAAAACAAAACAGGAAATGTCATAGATAGAAGCAGAATATGAGCTGAACGTGAGCCTCTGAGGACAGATCACCTCTTCTACTTCTCTGACATCTTGTACGACGCGTAGGGCTCATGGTAGATGCTTAATGCTTTTTGAATGCGATAACTAAATGTTTCTTTCAGTTTGGTGCCACATGAATTATCTCACATACAGGTAAGTAAATGCTTAACTTTAAGTGCCAAGAACTTCCAGTAATAAAACATTCTTAACCAGCTAGGAGAAATTTTTGCCCTAGTTGTGTGGAAGAATGACAGTGTGAATGAAGGGGATTCTACCCATCTCAAACACTGCTGTCCACATACTCTGTCCCAGGTCCCTTTCTTTAGGCAGGTCATCGTTTAAACACTAACTGCTAGTCTTCTGTAGTTGAGACTTTGTCTCCATGTCTCTAATACTAAAACACTTCCCTGACACTTTTAAAAAAACATCGTGATTGTTTAAAAAAAAAAAAAGAATTTTAAATTCAAATAAATTAAAGCCATTTTTAACTTGGAGACTTCATTAACGACCACTAAGACATCAGAAAGCCCCAGAGATCTACAAAACAAGCATCCGGAAATACACTTGTTCTTTGCTAAAAGTTTATAGAACAAAGACTCCATAAATTCCCTGTCCCTTCCACTGCTGAAATAGGGTGTCAACAACTCTGAGAATGCGTTGCCTCTAAGATCGAATGCCCCCGAAAGAGCTGCTGACCCCTGCTGACCACAGGCATCTCAGCTGTAACCTGGGAAACTTGCGTTCAAGTGGCCTCCCAGGTCAGCCGGCAGCCCAGCTGGAAGAGGGAAGCTGAAACGGTAACTACGTCAACTGCCACTGCCTTTTGCCTTTACGTCCTCATCTCCCTCCTTTCTGATAACTTATTCTCTGTTAATTAAATAAGATGTCTGGCAATGTATCAAAATGGTTAAATGGTTAATAAGATGCTTGGCCATGCGTCAAACGATAAAATGCACGTACCCTTTGACCCAGAAATTCTACTGACGGGAACTTATTCTGAGAAGATAATCATAAAAGTTTACAAAGATGAATAGAAAGAAGGTTCGTTGCAGACTTGTTTGTAAAAGTGAAAAGTGGCAACAACCTAAATGTAATGAATGGGGAATTAAAGTGTGGTACATCCACAGAGAGAAGGGCTATGTAGCCATTAAGCCAATAAAGCAGAGACTTCCTGACATGGAAAGATGTCCGAGGCACACTAGTGAGTGAAAATAATCAGGTTACAAAGCAGCAGTGGAGAATGATCCTGTTTATACAAATTGTCCGTATGTACGTATAACAGGGATATCTGAAAGATGTTTAGCTAAATGTCAAAGCGGTAATCTTTTGGTAAGTAAAATCTGTGGTGATTTTTAATTTCTTTTATATATATACACATATATACATACACACACATATATACTGGCCAATTTTTTAAAGCACTTATTTTTATAATCATAAAAAAGCGAGAGCGGATCTCTCATACGTTCTCAATTCACGGAAGCTCTGTATTATCTATCTGGCATACTGACTGTCTTTATAAGATTCATTTTGAAGAAAAAGTTCCACAGCTTTAAAACAAACACCTGGAAGTCACTTTTCTACATTAGATACCACGCAACTAAAACTTTAAACAGCTAAACAACATCAAACGTTTACAAAACTTGAGAACTTCAGTTTGAAGAAATGGTTGAACAATTTTTAAATGATTTTAACTGCAGCAATCTGTTCACTCTGAGGGGTTGGGTTCTCAGGGACTGCTTTTCGGATGCTCTTTCCTTCCAGCCCAGGTGTGTCTGGTCAGTGTGTACAGGCTTCATCAGATGTGTGCTCCTCTGTAAACTCCAACCTCAGTGCCCGGTCAGCCCACCTCTGCTTCTGTGCCTGCAAAGAGTGCCAGACCCCACCAACCGCAGGGGCCCCGTGATGCTCGGCACAGACTGGGGCCCGACGGCCACTTGGGGACCCACCCAACAGAAGACTCACGTGTGTGACTTAGAGGCGTCGGGTAGATAGCGTTTTTCCAATAAAATAACCTATTTGACCAGTCCACACAACCCATTCACCCAGACGAGGAAAAGAGCCCAGTGCTGAGTGCATGTCCCAGAAAGCAATGACAGAGCTGAGGATGGAACCCGCACCCTCACCTCAAGGGTATGACACTAACACGCTGGCTGAGTCTCTCAGTCACTAAACATACTTTAACAAGCAGTCCTGCAGAGTTTACGTCAATAGCTTTCCTCCTCACTAGGCAAAAAGAGAGCTCATCCTGAACTCACACACACACCCTTCCCAAACCCACTCTCTGTGAAACACCACTACTTAATTTTACCTCGAGTCAATAAGAGCAATACCGTGTCTGTATAACACACAGCGGTTTCTTCGTCCCTGTCTCTATCGCCCGGGATGATCTCTCCAACACTGTGTGAAACGGGTCGGGCAGGTATTATATGTGATGTCTGTTTATAAAACAGCACGTGTATAGAAGCATCCACTCTCCTATCTACAATAACACTCTGAGCTTAGTTAACTTTCTAAAAAGTCACGTAATGGGGCTTCCCTGGTGGCGCAGTGGTTGAGAGTCCGCCTGCCGATGCAGGGGACGCGGGTTCGTGTCCCGGTCCGGGAAGATCCCACATGCCGCGGAGCGGCTGAGCCCCGTGGGCCATGGCCTCCGAGCCTGCGCGTCAGGAGCCTGTGCTCCGCAACGGGAGAGGCCACAACAGTGAGAGGCCCGCGTACCGCAAAAAAAAAAAAAAAAAAAAAAAAAAGTCACATAATGAAAAACAAAGCAAAGGAGGGACAGAGGAACAAAAAAGACATAAGAAACAAAAAAGTAAAAGAGCAGGTATAAACCCAACCACATCAACAGTAACATCATGTGAATGACTAAACAACCCCATCAGAAGGCAGAGACTGTCAGACTGGATAAAAAAACATGATCCAAATATAGATTGTCTACAGGAAACACACTGTAGATCCAAAGATACACATAAGTTGTAAGTAAAAGGCTGGAGAAAGAAATCCCATGCAAATAGAAACCAAAAGAGAGCCGGAGTGGCTGTACTAATACCAGACAGATATCCCCGATCCCTGGGACTGATTCCCCTCTGCTGACCACTTAAGAGTTTGTTCTGGGAATAGAAACGCATTTTAATATACTCCTAAGGCATACATCTAAAACGACTAGGCTCCTACTGTAATTAACAAATTAACAAACGTTCTAAAATCAAAAAGTGCCTTTTGATGAGCTCTGCTGTGGACTGCTTACAGGGAATCGAGAGCTGGCTGAACCCAGTTTCAACACCTGTCACAAGTATCACCCCTGCATTGTGGACACTCAAAACGTAAGTCTGCCTGGCTACAGGAGGGAACACAAATGCCACCACGCTCACGCTTCACTGCCACCGCCTGGAGGAGCGAACCCTCAGGCCGAGGGGTAAACTGTTTCCGCAAACAGACCCCCAAGCAAGGTATAAAAAAAGGCTGGAAGCAAAGGCCTGCGTGATTGGTCTTCGATATTTTCCACCCCTGAGCCTCCAGCAGAGAAATGTTCTGAACGTCAGTCCTGCTATTCTCCCCTCCCCGAGGGGAGGACTTGGGCCGCCGGTGGAGCAGGACAGGGGACCTCCCCAGGGTGCCTGGGCCTCTGGCCTTGGGGAACGTCCCCACCCGAGCAGGCGGAGCCTGGGGGCACGCACTTGCAGAGGCTCTCACACTCATAGAGGGGACCACGGCTGGGGCCTCACCACCCCGCCCCCGGCACCTCCTTAAGAACACCACAGCGGGGGCGAGTGTGCGCGTGTGGAGACAGAAAGAACCCGCTTTCAAGTGAGTCGCTCCTTCAGAAAGGCTGGAGCTGGGCTAGTCTAGCCCTACCCTCCAGGAGCCCCAGGCCCCCTGAACGACAGAAACTGGGCGGCAGGGTCCAGCAGTGCACCTGGCATTGCCTGAAGCGCCTGGCGGACGTACCTCGCACATCTGCAGCTGGAAGAACCGCCGCTCCTTCTCCATCTCCTCTGCGATCTCAGCCCCGCTGATCTCCGTGCGGATCATCCCGTGCAGCTTGGCATGCTCCTTCTTCTCCTTTTCTATCTTGGTTCTATGTGTGGAAAAAGTGAGACTCAATCAAGACACCTCCAGACTGGAGAGCGCCCCGCTGTGATCCCGACACCCACCCTGGACACAAATGCTCGCCGAGCCTTTCCAGAACAGGACAGCCTCGAACTCACTGGAAAGGAAAAAGCGTTTCGTCATAAACATGTCAACCTTGGCCCTTTCTGTTGAGTATCGACCCAAGAAATGCTTCCAAAGCAACTCGACTAGGACAGTGCCCATCATCACAGAAGAAAACAAGTGACCTTTCCCGTTTTTAAGCTTCGTTCCCCTTTCCACGTCTCTCTCATGCTCGCCTGTGCTCGAGTCCAGTGTGTGGGTCAGGGTACCAGCTGACCCCCGGAGTGCATCCCGAGACAGGTGACCAGGGTGAGGCAGCCATGCGTCACATCGGTTAGTAAGGGCTTGGACTAGTAACTGGATTTTTATCCTGGACAAAAGGAGGCTAAACAAAAGCCACAGAAAGCACTCAAAAATATAAAGGGTGCCATGAAGAGGAGGGTGCAGACTTTTCCTGCAGAGCCCCAAGGCAGACACTACACAACGCAGGCAGCGTGTCTTAGGAAGCTGTTCAACACGAAATGGGTTCCTCTGGGTCCAGAGGCCCCATCATTTGGGGAGGGGGTATTTAGGAAGAGGTGAGAAATGTAGTTTCTAATCCTTGTTCTTTATCTTGAAGCACAGCACTGGGCACACAGTAGACCCGCAGTGACTTGACTGGGTGAGTTAAGAACGTAAAGAAAAGGTGACCGTTTGGTGAGGATGTTGTTAAAGGGGCTCATGCACCAGGGAGGCAGCGTGACTGGAGGGC
Organism: Monodon monoceros; assembly: GCF_005190385.1. NCBI lineage: Eukaryota > Metazoa > Chordata > Mammalia > Artiodactyla > Monodontidae > Monodon > Monodon monoceros. The sequence goes on from NW_021703775.1 coordinate 81,786,880, forward strand.
CCCGGGGACAATCACACAACTCCAAGCCTCCCCTGACGCCACCGCAAAGGGATCAAGACATGGTCCAGATGTCGGTCACTCTTGTAATGATCAGGTATGGAAGGACAGGCCAGGAACTGTAAAGGCGTCTTAAAGCTGTTTGTTGCATATCACAGGGCCTCTCAGGAAAAATCAATCTTACGTGTAAAGGGGTAGAGCTAATTTTTTAATTTACCCCAGAATTACTCTGAGTTTTAAAGGGTGCTGCTCCTTCGTTCTCCAATTCTGGGATTTTGTGAGTACCTCTGTCCTCACCTTATCTACGTGTGTCTTGATTTTACAGAATTTGATCTCATTCCTCTTTCAAACCTTTTCCTTTCAGAAGGAGAAGACTCTCTCAGGCAACCCTCTTCAGGGACCCTCTCCTGTCCCTGGTTCAGAAATGCACAGAAGCATTTCCTCTAAGGCCCTCGAGGGCAGCAGCGACGGCAGCTCAATGAAGTCGGCAAATCCATGTCCTGCCCTTGGCTCAACTAGCTTCTCGTGGGTGACCAGCAGCAAGTACCAAGCCCAGGTTTCCCACCTGTAAAGCAGGAACGTGGACCCTTTCCTTATTCACTGCACTGAACTCACACACAGATGCAGGATGCTAATGAGCCCGGGATAGCGAGTCTGGAGCCTCTCTGGGTTGAGCCGACCTTCAAAACATTCTGGTTTAATACTCTATCTGTGCTTACATACGAATGTGTGCCATTAGTGAGACTCTGGAATTTGGAGTATGGGAACTTAAGATTTCCAGGATGGGATGAGTACCAAAGGTTTGGGATTCCTTGGTGATCCTTCAGCTCTGAATAGAGACCCAAGGCTGGTAAAAACAAACAAACCCAATTAAATACGTGTAGTTACATCTGAAAAGGCTTTCTTCTTATCGTGTCCCACTTTACCAGATGGCTTCATATAAAAGTTTCTAATTCCACTGAGAAAACTCTATTACTCAATGCACAGCAATTACAAAGCAAGCATGAGGCATTTAAAAATATTTTCTATTTCTCAAGTATTTAAAATAATTGAAATCATCATTCCCACAATCGCTAGCCCAATTCTAGCTAGCTCAATCCTCTCCACTCCAGGAAATGAGAAACTGTGATTAGAAATGTTACAACAAGTGCCTGAAGTCAACCAGTAGAAGCCAATTAACGTTCCTGAAAATAACATTCTGTAGCCATTAGGACATAAGAGGAGGGATGAGGAAAAAACAGTTTAAAGAGGTTGACATCATGAACGTGGACATCCGGTACGAAAGCATCTGGTATCACAACAAACCACAGCAACACAGTTTTGCGCGAATTCTTTCCTGGATTAAGGTTTATTTAGACAATACCTTTAAGCAATAAAGGCTCGATTTAAAATTAAAATCTCAAATTACCTACGCTTACTTTTTTAAATGAAAATACTCACATTTTTGTTTCATAGTCCTTCCAAGCTTTATCAAAAGGCTTTTTCAGATCCTGTAAACAGAGAGGCATAAATTAAGCAGGACTAATCATTAATTTCTGGACAAAATAAACTTATCCCTAGACTAGCCCTGAAGAGTATTAATTTCCGCAATAAATGACGTATGTGATCCCAGGATAAATGGAGAGCTTAGAGCACAGGCTTTTAATCAGACTAGCGGTAGCATTTAGTTTTCTTTCTCTTTAAGAAATTTTTATTATAGAATATACCAAATGCACACAGACAAAGGTGGAGAGAATTATATAACGTACCTGTCAGCTAGCTATAGCAAGTATCAACTCACAGCCCATCCTGTTTCACTTATACCCCGCCCCCTGTCCTGAGATTATTCTGAAATTAAACCTGGAAAGACATAACATTTAATCTTCAAGTATTTTAGTATATCTCTCTAAAAGAAAGGGACTCTGATTTTTTTCTATTAATATAGGAATCTCCTCAACACATGTACCCCTGATCTGGACCCCAAAACAAGAATATAAAAGCCATTCACCTTCTCCACAATTCTGCCTGGAACTCAGGACCTCATATTCTCTGATAAAGCCTGACTCAAAAATATACTGAGCCATTAGAAATTCTATCAAATTTGGTTCCCACCTATTTATGCTCCCTTTAACAGGGGTCTTTTAGAAGAGAAAACCCCTTTGTTGTGGGGATTTTTTTTTCTTTTTTTGACTCTTCTTTGGCCTCTGACAAGGCCTAAGCTCCACAGCCTGGCACCTAAAGCCTCCAGGAAGGCGTCTGCCCACCCCGTAAGCCTCACGTCCCACTGTGCAGCGCCGCCGACCCAGGGCCCCTTGCAGGGCCGCGTCATGCTGCTGCAGACTGGCATCCCCTTGCAGGGCCACGTCATGCTGCTGCAGACTGGCATGGTTTCCCCTCTGCTTTGTGTGCCCTTCCCTCCCGCTTTCCTGGTTCTTGCCGGACGTGTTCTCCGGGCCCCCAGGGGATGCTGAGCAGTGTTCCTCCGTGTCCTAACGGCTCCCCGGGCCCAGACTCCTTGCCCCAACAGCTCTCCTGGCACTTCTGCCCCTGCAGAGGCCCCCGTAATCGGCTGGGCTTCTGGATGTGCCAGAGGCCGCCGGGGATCACGTGCGGATCCCGTCAGAGCACTCGGTCGCCTAAGAACTGGGGCACGATTGCCTCTCTTTCCCATCACACACCTGTCTGGGCCAATGACATGTGAGAGCAACTTTCTGCTCAGTGCCTGGTGCCCACACAGCACTCGACCCTGACTGTCCCCACGCACGTGCCAGGGAAAACAGTTCACGGCTCAAGTGTTTGTACGAGGCAAGGCGAGGCCTCAACAACGAGCATCCTTTGCAGGACAGAAAAATAAAGGCGGCTCAGGCCTTGCTGGTGCCCATTCTCCCTCCAGGAAACCACCCTGCAAGGATCCTCTCCCAGGGCTCAATCAGTGACACGCTAGCTGGAAAAACCAGACTTCACACAGGGTTCCCTGCTCAACCGGCAGAACCCAAAAGTCGTTGACAGTTTCCAGAAGAGCTGTTTCTTTCCCTTCCACATCAGGAGCACCAGCAGGACAGCCAGAAAGGCCACGGGTCACCACTGTTAGGGCCGAAAGGTGGTGGTGCCACGATGGGCAGTCAAGGGAGCCCAAGGCAGTACGGCGCCACCCCGCCGTCCCAGGAAGAAGGCTCGAGGCCGTGGCTGCCCCGACTGGCCAGCGTGACGCGACTCCACGTCCTATGAAAGCCGCCCCCCGTGACAGGACTCTTCGTGTCATACCCCTTTCACTCCTTTTAGGTCCCCCTTCAGCAAACTGTCCAGAGGGAAGGAGATTATGTTGTTCATATTCTGAATCTAAAAAACAAAAACAGAAAAAAATATCCTTATTCCATTTCCTTTTTAATCTAAAGTAAGGACAGCAAGGAGGTTAGAGAACACACGGTGATAATTAAACTTCCCTAAAACCTGACCAGCACAAGTATGGCAGCCTTATTCATTCTTACATTCTCTGTAAGTAACGATTTTACCTTACAAATGAATATATAACTAATGAAAAGTCTACATTTGTCTATATTTCACAACAATAATAACCTTCTATTACTGGGCTCTGAAGTCTGTGGAAAGATAATCATTACAACAAAGAAAAAAAAATCAATGACAGAAGCACTTTAAAGATACAGGAAGAGAAGCCCAAACACCTCCTATTCTCACTCATGGCTCCATCTGATGCCCTGGGGCTGGGCTTTGGTCAGTTCTGGGGGCCCAGAGCCCCCAATCTCCCTAGCACAGCCCCCAACAGGGGAGACTAAAAGGAAAAACAGAACGAAGGGGGCTTCTGTCTCCTGAGAACGTGTATGAGTGGATGTTGAGAGAGAACTAGAAAAGAACCGAGAGAGAGGAAAGCAGATGAGAAAGGGAAAAGGAGGGACAAGTGGTCTTAAGGTCCCCTATTCTCCCTGGAGCAAGAAGGCAAAAGATGGTGGCTTAGCAAGTTGTCACCACAGATTAAATGCAGAGAACCAGACCCTCCTGACACACCTGGGCATGCTCACGCCAAGCAGGCCCGTCCCTGCCGGTCGTTGAGCTTTGAGCCACAACTTAAAGACACAAAACTTCAGTGAGCAAGAACCTCGATGCACAGACTCCCCAGCTTCTGAACCCGACAGGAGTCCCTCCCCAGTGAGAAAATAAGCTGAGGCTCTACTTTCTCACCTCCCCAGGCTCTCTCTCCCTAAGTAAGCACAAGTGGCACGCAGCCTTCTGGGGCTGTGTGCATGTGTCACTTTGGTGACACGTGCCGAAATTACGGGACCACAAAAGGGCAGAGACAGGAGTAAGGACTTTGGAACCTTGTGCATTCCTTCTTACAATCGAGCAAAGGAGAATTTTATTTTTAGTAGAATTACCTTGACTGGGAAGACCCACCACAAGCACAACTTTTGGGGCAATATGGGATCTGATTTCCATGCACTATTCAGGATATGAAACCTCAAAACGGAGAAAGAAAGTTACTTGAAAAATACTGGTAAGGTGTGTAAGAACGCCTGCACCAACCACCTTTCCTGCCAAATAAATGGTCTGTTAATGACTGTCAGTCATTTCAGAAATGCCTTCTGGGGTAACTTCTGTCTGGCGCTTACACAGCTCAACGTGTGTCATGCACCCGGCAGAGGCACGGTGTCATCAGCTATGACGTGCTAGGATTAGCCTCGAGAGTTAAGCTGTAAATACTGCAAAGCTGAGTTTAAGGCGAGGTCCCGTGGGCGATGGGAAGGGATGGAGACAGGCCGTGCAGGTGACTCACCCCTGGCGCGAGCACACCTGGGCTTCCGCTGAGCCGTGGGGGACTCCGTCCCCACACGCGCCCCTCGTTCCCACCGCTGCGAGAACGCACCCACCCCCCGCCTCCTCGGGCCCCCTGTCCCGCCGCTGCAGCCCCTCACCCCCTGCTAGCGGCGCTCTCCTCCTGGGCTCCAGCCCTCTGACCCGCTGTTCGCCCACGAGCTCCCTCTGGCCTTCTCACCGCCCTGCCCCTCAGTGGCCTCACTGCCCCTTGTCTGGACTGAGGCACCGCTTCCCCTGCTCCTGGCCACCGCCACCCAGTCTCTGCCCGTCCCAACCCCTCCTACGCAGTTGTTGGATTCCTCTGGCGTTGTGTCCCTGATAAACACCAAACCTACTCCCGCGTCTGGACCCTCACAGTCCAACCTCATCTGCCACGTTTCACCTCAGTATCCGCTGTTCAAAGCCTTCCCATCCACCAGGAATTTCTCAGATGCTACCTTTTCCAACAACACCCCAACCTCTCAGCAGGAGGTGACCCCTCCCTCTTCAAATCCTCCGATATTTTCTTTTTAAAAAAATTTCTTAAAGGACTTGACAGGTTCTACCCTACATTTGTCTTATCAAGCTCACGCCACGAATCCCAAGGGGCGGCTTCAAGTTTTTCTATTCTCTACAGCACTCAACACAGAGTGTGGCAATGGCTGAGTGAATCAAGTTACCTAAGCATGTTTCTGAGCATCTAATACATAAGAGACAGAATCTAGAGATACATTAATAGCTTTAAACATCATATAACTAATGTGTGAATTCATGAATTCATTCATCATGTATTTACTGAGTACCTATTTTACAGACAGCAGTAAGCTGGCTACAAATGTAAACCAAACATGATGCTTATCACCTCAGAGGAAGAATAAATATATACACAAGAATGAAACAGAACGTCTACGACACACCACATGCAGCATGTTTCACCCTGTACAGATACCAGCGGCTCCTGGGGGAAAGAAACAACGACTACAGCTTTAAGTAGTCAGGCGGGCTGACCTGGGCTTGGGAAGAAGGTGACTGGTCAGTTCCTGAGCCGCGAGACTCTGCCCTTTCATCCACTTGATCGCAGAGCCATGGCTGCAGTCCGGTCAGCCCTCAACGCTGCCCAGAGGGAAGCCAAGGCAGCGCCACCCTGGACAAGTCACATGCAAGACAGCAGGAGCCGCCCAAGGGGGGGAGGGGCAGTGGTCAGAGCTGCTCAGGGTGGGAGGCTGAGCCAATGGCACCAGAGCGACCCAGATATATGGGAGGTTGGAGGAAAAAAGAATAAGGTGCTTGCAGATTAAAAACTGTATTCCTAGGAAGAACTCTAGTATGTTTTTATGAGAGGTGTATTACGTGTGAGTGTATGCATGAATGAGCGAGAAAAACAAAATCCTCTGTAGCAGGGAAGAAGCACATCACCCAGAACTTGGTTTACACATCTATTTTAAGACTACTTGTTATCAGGACTTCCCTAGTGGGTCAGTGGTTAAGACTGCACTCTCACTGCCGAGGGGCTGGGTTCAATCCCTGGTCAGAGAGCTAAAATCTCACAAGCCGTGTGGCAAGGCCAAAAAAAAAAGACTTTTTGTTACTTAATTCAAGTAAGAACTCAGGTAGTGACGACAGGTATTAGGTAAGAGGAGGTAAACTAAGCTCTGGCATCCCGAAGAGTGCAAACCTAAGGACATCCAGACACTGGGCCAGGCTGCTTTCATTCTGGACACTGGACACAGGGTGAGCACGACATTAAACAGCCGTCAAAACTGTGATGACTGCCACAAAGGAGGCACACGGGGCCCTCAGGGAGTGACAGGAGATGAAACTGGGTGGGTAAGAGGGCTTAAGAGACAAAGGTGCATTAGACAGAACCTCAGCGAACTCACCGTTTAATAAGGCAGATAAAGCATGGTTTTTTTTGTTTTTGCGGTACGCGGGCCTCTCACCGTTGTGGCCTCTCCCGTTGAGGAGCACAGGCTCTGGACGCGCAGGCTCAGCGGCCATGGCTCACGGGCCCAGCCGCTCTGCGGCATGTGGGATCTTCCCGGACCGGGGCACGAACCCGTGTCCCCTGCATCGGCAGGCGGACTCTCAACCACCGCGCCACCGGGGAAGCCCCAAAGCACATATTTAAGTAAGTAAAGTGCCATGTGGAAACTCTACGAGCCAGAAATAAAACACCACTGAGTTTCTGAGAAGAGAAAATTATTTCCAGTCTGGACACCAGGGAAACGTTTGCTGATTGGGGTTATGTGAGATAGACCTTCAACGACAGGGAGAATTACGTCTTGCAAGATGCGGTGGAGGGTGTCCAGGCACAGCAACAGTGGAGAAGTGGGAGCACATCAGCCAGGGGAGCGGCGGGGGCAGCAGAAGATAAGAGCTAAAAAGAGCAGCTGGAAGAGAATCCCACCAAGGGGATTCTGGCCTCCATTCCATCCATTTCTCTTTCCGGGGGGTTACTCAAGTGATCTAAAATAAGAAACTACTACTCCTCTAATCAGAAACTAATTAGCTAAATGATTGCAAAAGAGACAGAAAGTAGATCGGCGGTTGCCTGGGGCTGGGGGTGGGAATGGGGATTAACTGTGAGGGGACAGGAGGGATCTTACCGGGGGGAAGAAAATGTCCCCAAACTGGTTTAAGGTGATGGTTGCATCACTTGGTAAAGCTACTAGAAATCAATGGCTTGTAGAATTGAAATGGGTGAGTTTTATGATATATAAAATATACCTTATAAGGCTTTCTTTTTTTTTTTTTTTTTTAAAGAAATTATTACAAACATGCACAGTGTCCCCGTCAGTGGGCTTCCTAACAAAGCTCCTCCACTCCTGGCACCAGCCTCCGCCCGCCCTCTGCCTTTTCCTGCCCTTGTACGGAACCCGCGCAGCACACAAGCGTTCTGACTCAGGGTGAGCGTCCAGGAAATGACTGGCCCTCGTCTCTGCCTGGGCCCTGAACCATGGGCTGGTGCCCAGATGTCCTGTCTCAGCAAGAGCGCCCTGCAGCAGGAAGGATGGGCTCGCTCTGGGTCTCCCTCTGCCTGCCTGTACTGGGGCCGCCCAGCAGCCTCAGGCCCACAGCTGAACGAACCATCTCCATTCTGGCCGTGAGAGATGAAAACCACAGCCAGCTCACACGTTGTGCTCATTAGCTGCAGCCTCGATTTACGAGCAATAAAACTGTTATGATCGCTGGGAAGAATTAAATTACCCCTGGGTCACCCAACTAGACTATTTCCCTTAGCACCAAGCAAGCACTGGGCTTTCTCTTATCCTCTGACTTGCTTTTCACAAGTATATGAAGTAAAATGGCTTTTCGAAGCCCCAAGCATGATCTGAATACAAATTATTACTCTTAATTGCTGCTAGTAAGTATGGATCTAATACCAATGGCACACAGTCTGTAGTCACAGCCCTCCCTGCTGTCTTCCCTTTTCCTGGGTTCACCTGGATATGTCTGACAAGACGAGTTGACAAGTAGTCCAATGTGTGTAATCTCAGAAGGAGAATGATTCACTCGTGGGGAGACAGGCAGACAGGGCTATCAGAGATCGCGAGCAGCCTGCGTAATGTCATAGATGATTAGCAAACAAAGACAGACCAGGAGATGGGGCAGGGGTGGGGGAATATAGCCAGGCAATAGCCATCTTTCCACATGGGTCTTCCTAATTATTATTATATTTTTTGCGGGGGAGAGGGGGTCTTAAAACTCCTTGACCCGCGAGCTTTGCCACTGCCATACACTCTAAAAATCTTTCCCCCCTTCCCCGTGACGCTCCCGCTGCCCACAGGGTCAGTGTCTCGGCGGCTCCTTCGGCTCTGTCACCGGTTACCAGCAGCTGCCGATCCAGCCAAAGCTCCACCCCTGGTTCCAGCCTGACCCCTGGGAACCCCAGCGCTGCCTTCTCCTTGGCTGGGAATCTGTCGAGAAGCCTGAACCTAGACAGGATTTTTGTATCATAGTGCTCTATTTTTAAGGAGCAGCAAAGAGAAGATAGACTCGAAACAGAAAAGCTGCTGGGCAGAATCTTCCCAGCTCCAGGCTCATGAGTCTAGAAAAGACCAGGTCTTCCCAGGGCTCTCCTCAAAAGCCCTTAATAGTGTCCAACCCTCTTTGGGGATAGTCAGCTTTTCCTAAAAGACCATATATAAAACATGGCCAAAGAGCCTTACCTGAAATGTACCTGTGTCATTAAGTTTATTTTAATATGCCTAATTTATGAGAAACCAGAGACAGAACACTGGGATCTGCAGGGTTTTTTTCTTTTTAACTTGGGCAAATGCTGCTCAATCACAGAGTTAGAGGTAAAATCAAGACCTCAAAGAAGGGCAAACACCTGTTCATGCGGGCATAGGCACTGGCAGCACCTCTGTGCCAGGGGGTGGAGAGTTGCAAAAAGACCTCAGACCTCACTGCTTCAATTAAGGGCATTCTTAGCGGAGGCTTCGGCATTAGCCAAGGATATGTACCTGGGAAACGGCCAGCACCTGCGGAAGCTTCAAGTCTTCTCCAGGAGCTGGAGCCTGAGACCCAGGATTGTGCGTGCGGGTGGCACTGCCGGGGGTGTTATAGTAGCAGGGAAGGCTTTACGCCTGTGCAGTCCAGTATGACAGACACTAGATACATGTGCCCATTCAGATGTAAATGGATTACAATGAAACCAAGTTGGAAACTGAATTCCTCAGTTGCGCTAGCGTATTTCAGGTGCTCGAGAGCCACGTGTGCTGAGCAGCTTCGCATACTGGATACAGCAGATGCAGACCATTTCCATCAAAGCAAAAAGTTCTGGTGGGGCTTCCCTGGTGGCGCGGTGGTTGAGAGTCTGCCTGCCGATGCAGGGGACACGGGTTCGTGCACCGGTCCGGGAGGATCCCACATGCCGCGGAGCGGCTGGGCCCGTGAGCCGTGGCCGCTGAGCCTGCGCGTCCGGAGCCTGTGCTCCACAACGGGAGAGGCCACAACAGTGAGAGGCCCGCGTACCGCAAAAAAAAAAAAAAAAAAAGTTCTGGTGGACAGCAATGCTTCAGACGAGTAGCCTAAAAAAATTCTTAAGCATCTCTGAAGGTGTAACTGATGTACAATAACCTGCGCATATTCAAAGTGCACAATTTGATAAGTCATAGTACATACATACACCCACAAAACCATCGCCCAAATCCACACAGTGAAATGTACCCATCACCCCCAGAAGCTTCTTTGCACCCTTTTGCAATTCCCACCTCCCAGCTGCTCACTCCCCAATCTCCGGTCCCCAGGCAACCGCTGATCTGCATCTGTCACCACAGAATAATCTACATTTTCTAGGACTTTCTATACATGGAATCCTACAGCACGCACTGCTCTTTATCGGCTTCTTTCACACTCGCTTTGAGATCCATCCGTGCTGTTGCATCAACGGCTCATTCCCGTTTCTTGCTGAACAGTTGTCCATCACCTGGCTTATCCAGACAACTGCTGACAGGTTTTTGAGTTCTTTCCAGTTTGGGGGCTACTACAAATCTTACATATAAGGCTGCTCTGATTACTCGTGGGATGGGACTCTCCAACGGTGACCAGGAAGGCCTCTTCAGAAGGTGACGTGGAGCAGAGTATGAAGGAAGCAAGGCAGCTAGCCCCGTGAAAGCCTGGTGGAAGAGCATTCCCGGCAGAGGGAATTCCTAACACAAAGGCCCCGAGGCAGGCACCTGGCAGGGTCAAAGCACAGTTTTCTATGTTCTTCCTGAAGGCTGCTTATCTGAAAGAATGAACATCCAGACAGAAAATCTTTTGGAGAAGCAGAAGGTCCTAGGTGAAGCGGCCTGAATAAATCACTAAATGGCACAGGGCCACTTAATCGCATGTAAGGCTCACAAGTGCTTTGAGAAGTCGGTGTTACCCCCATTTTACAGAAATGGAAACAGAGGGAGAGTTAAACTACCCACTTTGCCCCCAGATCCCACAACTAAGCAGCAGCTGAGCTGAGAATGAGGCCAGAGCCCTTCCCATCATTTCACTGCCATAGGCAACCGGCCTCCAGAGCGGTCAGTGCTACTCACACCTGACCCACGGCTGGAGCGGGGCAGGCTGTGAGACCGGAGGCGCCATCTACATCAGGACGTACAGGGAAACACTTTACAAAGGAAAACCATCTAGGTCACTTTCATTTTTAGTGAGTTCTCCCCGGGGGCCGGCGACAACACCGCCCAAGGCCTACGGCGTGCGCGCACACACACGCGGTCTTGCTCTCACACGGGGCCCTCGTGAACACGTGCTCCCAGGCCTGGTTCTTTGGCACCAGGGCCACTCTGATGGTTTGTTTAATCAAAGGAGACGGGGGAGCCCATGCAGATCTTGAGTGTTTAACACAAACTGAAAGATCAAAACTGGGCAGCTGCCAAAAACACTGGCAACTTTCACACCACAAGAAAGAGGGGAAACAGCTGGCCTGGTTTCTGCCTTTAACGCTGCGTCTCTGGCAGTCACACAGCTTTGATCTCTCAGGTTCTAAGTGGAGAGAAAACAGTGACCCTCTTCCACTGGAGAACGGACGATGAAACCACACACCGCAGCCTACCTGCAACGGTCTGGAAAACCCGCGTTTTCCGGGGGCCGGCACAGAAGGGCCCAGGATTCATCAATCCACAGCTTCTTCTAAAACCCACATGATGTTAAAATGCTTAGTTAAGCCACCCACCGAAAACGAAAGCAGCTTTTCGAATCTCCGAGAATTCGAGGTTGGATACTTGCGTCCTCAGCTAGGCCCTGGAGCCCTGGCCTCAGGCTCCCCAGGGGAGGAGTCAGAAGCGGTTGCTGGTTCCAGACCAACGAGGTCAGTGTCACCAGGGAACTGATTAGAAATGCGAATGGATCAGGAACTCTGGGAAACGGCTCCCAACAGGGAGGGTTCTAGGAACCCTCCCGGCACGCGAAGCTGGGAATCACCTTTAAGTAGGTGTGGGTGTGGCCTTTTAACAAGGTCCAGGTCCTGCTGGGGCTCCCGGTCCACAGACGGCACCGTGAGGACCTCTGCTCTAGGGCAACGCTTCTTAGACTTTAATGGGCTGACTCGTGCCCTGGGGAAATGGAGATTCTGCTTCAGCAGGCCTAGGGGACAAGGGCCCGGGAGCCTGCATTTCTACGAGGGCCCAGATGACTCCACCTGAGGGCAAGACTAGGACCCTAGGGAGGCAAATGAAACAAACTACGTCCAAGTGCTCTGTAAACCAGACTCGGGACTATACAGGTATTGATGTCGTTTGTCAAGTTTTAGATTTTAAGGAATGACTAACAAACAGTGGAAATTCCCAAAGGGAAATGCACCCAGAGAGGCTGGACCTGGAATTTATCTCCAGGTCCCAGGGAGGCAGGGGCCTGAGTCCTGGCTGAGCCAATGACCAATGACCAACAGGAGGAGACCCAGGACGCCCAGCCCCCCAGCTCCCAGCACCCTCTCTTCGGGGCCATCAACTCCTCCAGGCCCCAGCCCCTTCCCCCGGGGCCTAGAAGTAGGCGCCAGTGTCTCCCATCACAGAAACCTTCCCTTGCGACTTCCATCAGCAGCCTGCCCCTGGAGCAGCAACTCCCGCCGCGCGTCTCTCCTTCTGCTACTGTACTGTCCCCTGCCTGCACGGCAGAGTCACTGTGGCGTCCCGGCACCGAGGCCAACGGCACTCATCAACCGCCCCCCCCCTCCTGCTCCTCTGCCTTCCGGGTGCGGCGGACCCTCCGCCTTCACTCACACCCCCTACTCCAGCCTGTCCACACAGCATCCCTTGGGTTTGGCAAAAGATTTTAAAGTTTGAGGTGCCCTACATCGTGGCAGTTGTTCTTTTAAGAGCCAGCAAGTAAGAGAATACACGGTGACAGAAGAAAACAAACACAAACCCTGGTTTGAATTTGCTAATGCTTTCAAATGATTATCCTATAACAGCACGTCCTCCACGCACTTGACAAGCTGTTAAAGGCAAGTGCGAGGAATGTGCTCGCAAACTTTGCCAGGGGCTTAGATGCAGACGGACCCTGTGGTGGCCCCCAGGCCCCCAACCCACCCCCACCCACCCAGGACCCAAGCACCCGAGGCCGCGGGAGAGTCACCGCCCCACCTTCCGGGGCCGCGCCCTCGGGGCTCCGTGGCGTTTGTCCGGGGGCCTTCCCAGCACACACAGCATCCTAATAAAAGTGGCCCAGACGGGAGGGAGCGACGAGCGCTTACTGCCCTGCTGCCCAGAGAGCCGGGCCACCCTCAGCGGGCGATCAGTCACTCTTCTCAGCTGAGCTCTCCTCCTGGGCCCAAGGCCTTGTTCCCACCCTGTCCTCTCCCCCATGGCTTTTCCCACCCTGTCCTCTCCCCCATGGCTTTTCCCACTTTCTCTGACCTCAGGGAGCCAGTGTACCACAGCGGTTACAATGAGGTGGCACTGCCTTTCCAAAAAAAAATAGTATCAAAGTACAATTTACACACAGCCGTGGCTGTGCTACAACCAAACACAGGGCTCTGACAGTAGCCTTACTGCTTTTGTCGTTTTGGTCAAACTAAGGACATGCTTTCATTTTGGTCGAGGATCTCTGAGTGTAGGAAGCAGCTTGCAGTGTTGAAGCCTTGTGAGTCTCAGAGCATTTCCAGCCATGCATTAGGCCAGATTAAACAACTGGTGGCAGATTTCTAGGCGTCCAAAGTAATTGTCAGTAGGTCCATCCAGGAACTCTGTTCCCCTAGAGAAGGCCCAGTCCTCAAGCGCTCCTCACTCAAAGCTTACAGACTCCTGCTCTGCGTACAAGCCTAACAAGCTGGTCATCGCGTCCTCCAGCTCACAGCGCTGTGGAACAAGGCACCAAGAGCGGTAGAAGCCAGCAATTAGCAGGGAGAAGGGTGTCAAAATATTAAAAAGTAAATGTTGAAAATGGGAAAGCTGACGGTCTGGCACCAACGTAGGGGCAGGTACTCCCACACCGCAGGTACCAGGCACCAAGGGTTTCTCTAGATTTCAGCGCTGCCCCTTAATTTATGCCCCAAACAACGGTAAGCCTTCCTCCCCAGAAGATAAAATATGACCAGTGCCCATGTTGAATAAGAAAGAATGTAAGACATTTTTAAACAGAAACAGACTCACAGACATAGAAAGCAAACTTACAGAGGGGAGAGTGACAGGGGGTAGGGGTCGGGGAACAGATTAGGAGTTGGGGGTTAACAGATACACAGTGCTATACATAAGATAAACAAGGACCTACTGTACAGCACAGGGAACTCTACGGAAAAGAATCTGAAAAAGAATAGATATATGTATAACCGAATCACTTTGCTATAACTGAAGCTAACACAGCATTGTTAAGTTAACTCTACTTCAATTAAAAAATGCTTTAAAAGAAAGAATGTAATACGTTTTAAAATATAGGACATTTTCAATAGAAGAAGTGGAAAGAGAAGAAAGTTTACAGGAGCACTGAGGGTGAGGACCTCTGCTACAGAGAGCTCTACGCTAAGCAACGCGATGAGCTTTATTAACGTGGGGAATCAGCTCCTGTCGACCGACCAGACGGTGCTGGGAAGAGAGCGCCACCATATTACTAACCAGCAGGTGGGCAGGCCTCCCCGCCAGGCCCTGCGCACATCATAGGGACAAAGCCACACTCTCCTCAACAACCTGACTAGCTCTTCACTCTTTGGCTATAATGTCTTCTAACTCCAATCACTTGTGTAAAGGAAAAACAAACAAACGAAAAAAAACATGACTTCTGTGCACGCTGGTCAGTGGGACTTTCAGGTTCTTCTTTCTGGGTGAGTGAAGTGAAATTCCTCAACCCCAGGGCCACTCTCGGCTCTCGCCCTGGAACTCCGTCCTGGGCTGAGCCTCCGCCGGCCCCTGCCCTCACCTGGAGCAGGTTCTATGGACCAAGAGTACATATCTCACAAGCGATTCTCTGAAACCAGAGACGGAGATGACATACCTGTAAATGACCTTTCAGGAATGTGCTTTCATGCAACCGTTCATTCAAAGGCCACTTCTGAACACAGAAGTGGCCCTGGAAAATCTTTCCAGGATTCTCACAACCATCTGGTAAGAGGAAAAGAACCGAGGAGACTGGCCTGACTTTATAACCAGCCTAATTTCACACATGTTACATTTCTGGAGCTGCCTTGTTTTTCCCTTTATCCTGCATTACTGCAGAGGAATTCACAGACTCTCTGAAGGTGAGAATCTCACCCTTTAGTAACAAAATCTCACTTTATATTAAGCTGGCCTTTCTTTGCAGACGGTCCAACTGCTTTATAAACAATCTTTCATGCTGAAGAGCAGGTAGGTGGTAATTATTATTCTTTCTAGGCAAGAGGTAGGATTGAGAGTCTTGGCCATGCAGAACTGAAATGTTTTTTGAATGCCTGAGGAAAAGCAAAAGCAAGGCTTTAAAAATAAGAGATAGGACAGATGTGACCAAAAATAGGAGTAAGAATGGTATACAAAATACCAAAAAAGGAGAATTCTCCTATCATCAACTCACTCTCGGCGACAGCTTCTTAGAAGCAGCCACTTGGCGTCCTTACAGCTGCAGACCTTCAACACCAGCCCTGGCCTGGAAAGCCCGGCCTGGTGAACATGAATTTGGGCACAGATAAGGTATTTGCTGGGAAACAGGGTCAAAAACCCTAACTCCATAAAGTACAAGCAGAAACTACAGTCATGCACATGGACTCAGAGCTACTGCCTTCCGGGCTTTAGTAAGCTACCCGACCATAACGACACTGAAATGTCACCTGTGGGGTGGTTTCTAATTCCCGCTTATCCCTGTCACCTTGATGCTGGCCGGTGAGGCGGGAATGGTTTTCTCACACTGTTTTAAGGTGAGGAGACTGAGGTGTCTGGCTGCTCGTGGCTGCAGCAGTTCGGCCCGCTGGGCATCTCTCTTTATGCTACACTTTACCCGGCATTGCCTTCCCTTCCGTTCTGCCCCCTTTTTCCCCCAAGGAGTTGACAAGGGGCCTTAAATCCTTTAAATACCACAGTGGAAAGAGCATGGGATTGGAGTTTTAAGACCCAGCTGTGACCCCTAACCTGTCCCTTGCCGGCCACGGGCCCCATCTGAGACGGAGGTAACGTGAGGGATCTCGTGCAGCTGACAGGAGGACTCAGTGAACGAGGAAGAACCAGTGCACAGTGCTGACAGCGCCGCGCGTGCTCAGGAAGTGACGGCCGTGGGGAAGTCACTCCCTGTAGGAAGGGGGAGGACAGCGAGGCCTGGAGGGGATTTCTGATGTGCCCAAAGTGGCAGAGCCATGGGGCAGTGGCCAATGTGACAATGTGCCCATCACAATGTCCAGGCCCTGCTCTGCTTTCAGTTTTGCGGAAAATCAAGAAATGAAGGGGCTGCTTTTGTCTAACTGTGCAGCTGCTCGTGTTCAAACTGAGGACAAGCCACTTCGAGTAGGATTCCACCACGTGGAGCGACGCAGGCGGGGCCCTTCCACACCTGGAGGCGCACGTCCAAAAGCTGGCAAGGACTCAGACCTGTCCCGAGAGAGATTAGCCCTTTAAACCACCGGGGCCTCAGTTACCTAATCTACAAAGTGGGGACAACGCTGATTCGCCTCATGGGATCGTTACAAGGGTTAAATAAGCTAAGGTGTGTAAAAGCAACTGGCTGTACTTCTTCCAAAACCAGGCGTGGCATTATCATCTCCATCTTACAGCTGAGAAAACCTGAGAGGAGATCAGCTGAATGAAGATACAAGAGCTGGCTGGGGAGGGGTGACCCTGGCCTCCCGTGCCTCTGTCTCCAGGCTGCCTGCTCAGTCGCCGTGCTAGGGCTTCCCTCTGCCATCTCCCTGGGACCCCTTTCACTGCTTTCTTTCTGGCTGGATCCTGTTCCCTGACTCACACGTCTTCCTCTTTCTTGGCTTCCCTCTTCATGCCGCTCAAGTACAATCTTTAGGAGTTTCACAGGAATGATGCTTGGGAGCAAACCGTCTCGAGCCTTGGGAGTCTGAAACATCTCTAATTCGAATTTCACGCTCAGGTGGTGGGTCTCATTCCAGGTTAGAATTATGTTCCTCGGGATTTTAGTGGCAATGCTCCAGGCCTTCAAGTTTCCAGGGCCACTGCTGAGACACCGATGGCACTGTCATGCTTAATCCTCCGTGTGCTTTCTGAAAGCGGTTAAGATCTTTTGCAATTTCACAGGGGGGTGCCTTGGGGCAGGTCCTTTTCCCTTACTGTCCTGGGCTCTCCCATCTGGAGACGAAAATCCTTCAGTCTCAGGAACCATCTTTTGTTCTGTTGCATTCACGGCATCCTCCTCTGTTTCCTATTCTCTTTCTGAAAACGCCTGTCAGTTGGATACTGGACCTTGAGAATTAATCCCTGACTCGTCTTTCATCTATTTCCCACTCTTTTGTCTTTTTTGGTCCTTTTGATCTATTTTCTGAGAGATTTCTTTTACTCTAACCCTTCTCATCGGATTTCCAATTTTATATTTTCTTATATCGATTGTCTCTCCCCTTTTTTAACGACAAGCTTCATCCCATTCTCTCTTCTGATTTCTCTGAGGAATTAAGTATAATTTCTTTAAAGTTTTCTTCTGCTCTCTGCATTATCTCTGTTTTCCCCAAGTTCTTTCTTCTGTTTATTTTGGTCTCTTTCTTTCTGGAGGCCATTCATTCATATTTAAGAGAGAGGCACAAAGCAGCTGGCTGGCAGCTCAGGGGGCGAGGAAGGGGCTTACCCGCCGCCCCCCCCCCCCCCGCCCAGGGTCTGGGAGATGAGGCGGCAGGCTGATTTTACACTAGACGACCCCTGACACGTCAGCATCTATAGATCTTCCCCAGGACCATGCAGCTTCCCCAGTTTAAAAAAAAAAAAAAAGCTCCACTGTGACTCAGTGGTGAGGCCCTAACAAGCCGTGTGCCAGTGTCCGGGCAGTGGGGCTGGAAAGGGGCTGGGCTCCACTGTGTGCTCTGCATGCTGTCAGCCTGTTTGGGGCAGTGATAAATGGGTGACAAACCTGACAAAGGCACCAAGAGATTCCAAATTAACCCAAGTAAAAAACTTAAGCACAGCAACGGCTTTTTATATTTACCACTTCCAAATGAAACACTTTACAAGTGAAGACAGGGAGGGAGACCGAAAGCCTTCATGATCCGGTTCTTTCCCTTCCTCCTTATTAACTCATACATGTGTCCCTTGCTCCTGTCCTTCTACGAGCAGACTGACAGACCCGCCATCATCACCGCTTCAAGAATGATGAGCTATTTTTTCACTTGTTATAAGCTTGCTGACAGGAGAAATGAAAAAGACACTGTTGTTTGCGACCTACACAGAAAGCATTATTGAGTTCTTGAACTGGTCTGCTTGTCCACGACCTTTGGGAGAAGCTGGGGGAGAAAAACAGGAAAGACATGCCGGGACCATCCCGACGTACATTCCCCTTGTGGAAGAAACCGCTCAGCAGGGTCCCAAACCCCCTCTCTGCTCAATTCTTCAGAATTCTGCTCCCACAGTGAGGACGGCACAGCGCTGCCAAGTGCAAGGAAGAGTCCATTCACCCACGTTACCAAGCACCTACCGCAGGCAAGAAGTACTCAGTCCGTATCTCCACTCACTTAAAAAGTGAGACTTTTCTTAGGCTCTGCATGTGAGGGCATAAAAGGCCTTTAAATATTCACGGTAATTTCTGTGCTCTGATTATAGGTTACCTTGCTGTGTAAGACGGGTCTGAAACATATTTATGAAATATTGTTAAGTTTAAATACCTACTATAATTACCAGAAACAGACTATTCTACACAGTTTAGGAACTATCGAAAATTGAAGTCAGAGGCCCTTAAGAAGACGAATGCATTTATCCATTTTGTGCCTCAGCTGCACAGCTTTAAAATGCCGAGTTAAATTTGAAAGTCTTGTGAGAGTAAAAATCACAATTCTAAAATTTATTCCAAAGTGACCTCATGTGTACAGGAAATACAATTCTTTTCGGTACCACAGGAGCTATGAAACGTATTCCTCGTGTACCAAACAAACCTTAATTACTGTCTAGGGAGCTACCTTCCCAACTAGAGCAACTTCGGGCCCCTCCCATGCTGCCCGTTCGCTGCACACAATCATGACACTTACCAGGTTTTTGAAAAGCGCCGTCAACTCCTTTGTAAACACTGAGAACCTCAGGAACGCGCTTCCCAAGTCCGGGTCATCTCTGCACACGCAGTTGCCCCCGAACTTCTCCAGAGCCTGGGTGTACTGCTCTTCGTTTTCCACGTGCGCTGCAACAGCAACGGGAGAGGTGCTGTTAAGGCCTCAACCGCTCTAGCCCTGCCCCCCACCAGTTTCTTACTTGTGGATGAAATCGAACACATTTACAGCCTGAAAATCTGAGAAAAGCCAAGTCACACCGCGAACAGAAATAACTCTGCTGTCCTGACAACCACCCGTGGTGCCAGCGACAGATCCCAAAGAACAAGCGCAAGGACCAGGAGGGAGAGAGCCTCGCACGAGTGCCACAGCCTCCAGCTCATGGGGTGAGACCGCCGGGGACGCCCATGCTTCCCCATCTCCTAGGACTCCTCCGTAGCCCACACGCTGGTGGGAGACACAGAACAGACCCAGTCCTCTGCTGGAACCCAGCAGCTGACGTGACGCTCACCCAGCCGCATGCCCTAGCTTCTCCTTTCAACACCGGAAAAGCCACGGTCCTCGGAGCACAGGCCACAGGCCAGGGCGCCTCTGCCTGTGACACGTCCTCTGCCTGGGGGCCTTTCCGTGCCTCTGCCCCACGTCCCTGGCACCTTCCTGGACTCGCGCTCAGAGTGTTACATTCCAAATGTCCAACTGGTAAGCGTGGTTCCCAGCACACTGGAAGTGCTTCCAGAGTAGGGACTAAGTTTTATTCATCTTTGTGCTTGGAATATAAGTAAGACAAGACGCATGTCGTTTGATCAGAAAAAGCAAAAGCTGGTCATCCATCTGAAGGTATATTACCATCATTAGGTTTCAAAGCAGCACCTTAAAGAGTGAAAAACCCGGATTCTGGGTCTCCAGCTCTGTGGTTCCCAGGCCCTGTTGGACGTCGAAATCATACACGGATCTCTGTCAAACTGTAGAAGCTGGAGTCCCGTCTCTGAGTCAGAAGCTGGGGTGGGAAGGGGACACAGGTAATTCTGGTAAGCCAATGTAGCTGGACATGATTCCCTCACTTCTTGGTCAAGCATTTTTAAATGAATCCAGCCAGTCTGTAATAAAACAACTTCCTGGCATGGACATTTGATTTCTGCTCCCTCATCACTCCAATCAGAAATGTAACACAACGACTGTACAGGCACATCAGTGCGGGTGGGCGGGCGGGCGTGTCACCTTGCATGGGGGCTCCACTGGGCAGGGTCATACACCCACCTCAGGCTGCCCACGTCTTCAGAATTCTGCTCCCACAAGGAGGACGGCACAGATCTGCCAGGAGGCCACAGAAAGCCTTAGTGCTGCAGCTTCTTTGCCAAAGAACAGATCCTGAAAAGCCCCTGGCAGTGCCCCAAACAACTCCTCAGGGCAACAAAACCACCGTCGGCAGTGCCGGTGCCTGGGCCTGACAACCGGAGCACACAGGGGACATGTGCTTGCGGACGGCGGCCCTGGGGCTGAGCCGGATCCCAGGATCCATGGACCGTGTGTCCACCGACCCTACCAGGCAAGTGCTTTGCCCTCAACTTCCGGGGGCATTTGCGTGCCTTAGGGGATGCCCGTGTGGATCTAACAAACACAAGAGAACGTTAATTTCACCGTTTAGGCCCTTTTCCTTCTTTCTATTATTATTATCATCTTTTACATCCCAGAAAAGAGCCTGAGAGTTCTGGATACATTAAATGTATTTCTGAAACTATACTCAGCAAACGACTTGAGGCAGAAACACACACACACACACACACACACACACACACACACACACAGCGTGACGAAGGGGCGGCAGAGCAGGAGGAGCCCTCAGAAGGTCTGGGCTTCAAGCCTATGCCTCCCAGTAAACGTGGACGACCTGGTAACATACGCATTTACTCTTCTCTGGCGCTGTCTCAGCCACGTGAAGGACAAAGACCCCGCTGGGAGATACTCACAGGGTTAAGGTAAGATTCAAAGAACGTGGGTGAGGATAGGCAGTTCAACCACACCCAACACATACACACCCACCAGAACTGACAATAGTTAACAGCAGCACAGATGTCATCTATACTGAGCACAAATGGTTTCCATATGTTTTTTTCTAGACTTCACAACAACTTATATATGACATGCATTATTTCTCACAGTGCTGAAAGGAAACTGGGACTCAAGGAGATCAAATAAGCTGTCCTAGAAAACAGGGCCAGAAAGTGGCAGAGCTGTGGTACAAACCCAAGTCTGTCTGATCCCGAAGCCCATTTGTCCCCCACTCTACTACACTGATGTGTGTTTCCTTCTAAAAATAGCTTACCTTGCCAAAACCAAAAGTACCCAAGTTTTAGATTTTTAAAATTCCATTTCAGAGGCGGATCAGTTACACCTATTTTGCTCGACTTATAATTCTAGAACATGTGGTCAACAGTGAAGGGCAGTTCCTTTCAAACCACACGCTATTTTATAACTATTTCAAAATTGGTCGTCAAGATGTGGGCAATTCCAGTGTGGTTTTGGAAGGGTGTGGCAGCCATAAGCAGACATCTGGTGCTGATGTCACTCCCCTGGGGGAGAGAAACAGGAATGCGGAGGCTAAAGTCACCTCGGGAGCCAAGTACTGCCTTCAAAATGATCCTGGACCCTCACAGCTGCTCTAGGTGAGCACCCAGAGGGAGGAGGAAGAGAATCAGCTTCAGTGAAGGCCGTGAGGTGGCCTACAAGCCTTTCGTTCAATGAAACTTAATAAGACTATAAGGTGTCAAAGCATCATCCTTACTACCTGTTGAGTAAAGTGGGGTTCAGAGGGGTTTAATGATTTGCCCAGGATCAGCTGGAAGAAGGTGGGGAAGGGTCAGATCCATCCTGTGTTCACGCAGGCTGCCCCCAGCCTGTGACAACCTTGGAGAGAGGAACCTGCCTTCTCTCCACGGGCAGTCCAGCAAACCAGCACAGAGGAGAAACAGCCAGCGAGGCTTCCGGTTCTGGCACCAGGAAGGACAGATGCACTTCCTTTCATCCCTTCTTCTGGGCCTTTCAACTGACCACCTGGTATCGGTCACGTTTTTTTATAAAAATTCTTTCCCTTTTTTTTTTTTTTTTTTTTGCAGTACGCGGGCCTCTCACCGCCGTGGCCTCTCCCGTGGCGGAGCACAGGCTCCGGACGCACAGGCCCAGCGGCCATGGCTCACGGGCCCAGCCGCTCCGCGGCATGTAGGATCTTCCTGGACCGGGACACGAACCCATGTCCCCTGCATCGGCAGGCGGACTCTCAACCACTGCGCCACCAGGGAAGCCCCTCTTTCCCTTTTAAATCTGCAAAATAATGTGTTGATCCCAGCAACCCCAGTGGTGATCAATGAGTGTTCTGGATCATCGTCACCATCATTTCATGTATTTATGTTTAAATGATTTTGATCCACTGTGATCACTGTTTTCTGATGCTCAAACTGTCCCAGCTTAGGTCAGTGGGAACCTCTTTACACTGATCTAGCTGGAGTTTCTAAGACAAATTTCTCTTCTTGCAAACAACTTTGAAACTTCTTGATAATGACCACAGCCCCGTGTCTCTCTGTGTCTCCCTGTAACAGCTTGCCTGGTGCCCACTGTCAGGACAGTAAACGCCCCATAACTACATAGTATCCGACTGGCCGCCTGCTCCATGTCACCCAAAGTCTGAGATGTTCCTACTAGAAAGTCCTTGAGTGTCTTTATTTTCCTTTAGCCAAAACTAAATTTAAAATAGGAACCTAAAATAAATGGCTAGGGAATAAACTTTCTGGAAAGAATCCAAACTGGCTCTATCATCTCTTATTTACAGAACTGTCAAAACTGTTCTTCTAAAAAGAGCTCCCTCTCCCACCTCCCCCTTATTCAACTGCATCTTTAACTCTGGTTCTTATTAATGAACCAGACCCAAGAATCTCTGATGTGGGAGGGGCTTGGGAAAATGAGAACCGGAGTTGCTGAGACCACAGCAGGTGAGACCCCTTTTCTCCCCAGTTCTAATCCCACAGCCTCCCATTTCCCACACCTCACTACACAAAGGTCAGACCTTCCACCAATCCATGCAAGGGGATGAGATGAAAGACTAACAGAAAAATCTGCTACGGAGCCAGCGAGTATGTGCACACATTGCATTTAGAGGTGAGGGTTGGGCCTTGTTGTGTGCCTTCTAGTTTACTTGATTATGTCATTTTTAAAAACTGATACGGGCTTCCCTGGTGGCGCAGTGGTTGAGAGTCCGCCTGCCGATGCAGGGGACGCGGGTTCGTGCCCCGGTCCGGGAAGATCCCACATGCCGCGGAGTGGCTGGGCCCGTGAGCCATGGCCGCTGAGCCTGCGCGTCCGGAGCCTGTGCTCCGCAACGGGAGAGGCCACAGCAGTGAGAGGCCCGTGTACCGCAAAAAACAAAAAAAAAAAACAAAAAAAAACCTGACACCAAGAAGAAGCCCAGTGCATATAGTTCAAGCAAAACTGTTGGACCCAAATGGGGAAAAGGCAGCCTTTTTACTCCTGCTCAACGGGCCACAGCACGGCGGGGGAGCCAGCCACCTGCCCAGCGCTGCCGAAGGACAAGAAGGGTCCCACGGCCAACTCACCTCTGCCAGCTTCAAGTCCACCTGAATGCCTGCTCCTCGCTGCCAGCCTGCAGCGGGCTGTGACGGTGTGCTGGGTGCACACGAGACGAGCGCGACCCATGTCTCAGGACAGATGTGCCAACCCGTGCACGATGGCCTGTGACGTGCTGGGGCTGAGGATTCAGAGACGCCAAGAAGGGGACGTTTGAGCTGGGGCTCCAAGGTCAGCTGGGAATTTCCAGACAGAGACGAGCAGGAGCAGGAAGGTATCAACCCCAGGGGAACAGCAAGGAGTCCTGTGTGTTCAGAGGCTGTGAATACTTTCTCAGTCTTCGAGCCTCCGCCTGCACCCAGCCCCCGACGCAAAGCCATCTCAGGGCAGCACCAGTCTCACTGTCCTACCCACCCGGGGCCACTCCTGGGTCTTTACAGTCCGAAGGAGCCTGAAAAGAAAGCCGGTCCAGAGACCCCTCTTTACAGACAAGGACGCCAAAGCTCAGAGCGGGTGCTGACTTGCTCAAGTTCACACAGCTAGTTGGCAGCAGTTCGAAAACTAGAACTCAGCTTTCCAGGCTCCCGGTCCGCGCAAGTCCTCCCAACCAGGCGAGGAAGCGTTTCTTCATTTGCTCGCCACATAGTCACTATTCTCGGCTCTAGGCTAACAGAAATGTGCTACAATCCTCCAGCCAAGCACACGCACTGGTAATCCGAAGTCCAAGTGCCCTAACCAGAGACAAATGGGGGTACATGTTGGAGGTGGAGGGGGAGGCAGCCTGACGGTGCTCGCCTTGACCAGGGCCCTCCAACCCTCCGCTCCTGGCCACGCAGGGGTCAGGCTGAGGCAAACTCATCCACAGACACTGCACACGCCAACCATCCACACAGACAGCTCTGCCAAGGGCGCAGTTTAGGAGAGACATATGTTCTCTGCAGTAGAGCTTTATAAAGACCCCCCCCAGATGAGGATTAATATTCAAATGTGAGCCACAATTGTAATGTCAGGATACTCTGCATGACTCAATGTCAAGGAGGCCAGGCCACTTCCTCTCAAGCTGTCAGCCCCGCACATCACCTGATCTAACTCTCGGCAAACAGCTCCTGGGAAAGCAACTTCCTGGAGTCAAAGATAATCCCCACTTCTTAACAGGATCTCTACCCTGTGAACACCTCATGGGAGAAAACCATTTTTAGCACCTTATTTCTAGACTCATCCCAGATAAAAATCTTTCCATTCACAATTTGGTAATCTGCATTAAAAGTTTTAAAAACATTTTTTGCCATCCCCTCCCACTTCTAGAAATCTATCCTAAAGAAATAATCAAGTGATCAGAGATGTATGTACAGAACAACTGATAAACTGAAAATGTATTAAGCTCCAACAAAATGGAAATGGTTAAAGAACAGTGTCTCTACAAAATGGAATATGATGTAAGCTTTTTTAAAATCATGATGTAGGAATATGGTCAGGATAGAATGCCAAGTAAAAAAAAGGCAGGACACAGAACTACATATTTCATCTCAATTTTGTAATAAAAGGTAAAATGTAGAGAAAGGCCGAAAGGAAAGGACATCAAAATGCTACGGTGGTGATAAAAGAGCAGGCGCTCGGCACCCGGAGGCTGGTGCAGGCCAGGTGCTTTCCGTGCATCGTTGTACCCTCCTTGAGGGGCATTTCGCAGAGGAGGGGACAGACTGTGGTGGCGGAGATACCTAGGCCGGGCGGAAGCTCCGAATGGCCAGGGTCACAGCCCGGGGGACCTCAGACCAAGAATGCAGCTCGACCCCTCCCATCTCACAGAGGGTGGCATCTGGCCGGGCTGTGACTTCATTCTAATGCTTTTCTGAATTTTTTAAATGTTCTAAACTAAGCTCATATTATCTTTATAATCAGAAAACAACAACACAAGGAATAAACAAAATAGAGAAACCTGAAATGTCAGCCCCAACGGCTCAGTTACCTTGGTTCTCCATGCCTACTCGAGGGTATCAGAATCTGTCTTTCTCCACCAGTTTCTCCTGCACAAGTTGACATGATAGAGACAGCCTTTGCGACCAAACCTGAGCACCTGCATCGTCTCTGGTAAGACACGAGCACCCACCACCAAGGGTCTGATGAGAACGCCCGCCCGATTTCACAAGCCCTCAGGGCCCCGCTCAAACCGGGAACGTGGAAAGATGGCCTTGCCCCTGGGGCTTCACCGTCGCCATTCCACCACTCTCTCCAACACTCTGTGCTCCCCCTACTTTCTTTCTTCCTTTTTTTTTTTTTTTAAATAAATTATTTATTTTTGGCTGCGCTGGGTCTTCGTTGCTGTGCGCGAGGGCTTTCTCTAGTTGCGGCGAGCGGGGGCTACTTTTCGTCGCGGTGCGCAGACTTCTCATTGCAGTGGCTTCTCTTGTTGCAGAGCACGGGCTCTAGGCATGCGGGCTTCAGCAGTTGTAGCTCGTGGGCTCCATAGCTGTGGCTCACGGGCTCTAGAGCTCAGGCTCAGTAGTTGCGGCACATGGGCTTAGTCGCTCCGCGGCCTGTGGGATCTTCCCAGACCAGGGCTCGAACCCGTGTCCCCTGTGTTGGCAGGCGGATTCTTAACCGCTGCGCCACCAGGGAAGTCCCCCTGCGACTTTCAAAGCTTCATGCAAAACTCATATCCATCAAGACTTTCCTGGGGCGTCCCCTCTGACCTTATGGAGACCTCATGATTGTTAACACAGGATATACCTGGACTGGTGATGTCTGGCACAGGCAGCCAGCAATGGAGTTAAGAAGGTCAAGGTGTGGGCTGACTATTAAAATGTGTAAACTGTTGTCTGTCATCACCTGATATCCTTTGATCCTGCCCTATATGAAGGACAACAAAATGACACTTGGAGTCTGTGTGAATAACTGAACACAACCCCAGTTACTTCTCGATAAAACTCCTGCAGCAGCACACCTCGGGGGACAGGGAGCGGTAAGGAATCAAGACTGACCTACTGGATGATGTACTGTTTACGCTGGTTCTTTCTGTCCCTCTTTAGCTATGTTGTAGGCTCAGATGACAGAAACCTATCAACGTTCAACGTTATTGATCCATCCTGTATTTCCTGAATACCCCATCAGTCGAGAACTTCCCTGGATGCCAGCATAGAATCCAATCGTGGTGAAAGCCTACTGCGCCGCAAGCACTAACGAACGCAAAGATTCAGGACATGGAGCCCCTGCATCCAAGGAACAGCTTCCAGTGAGAGACACGCACACACCAATCAATTTGGCGCAAAGACAGGTTGTAACGAGGATGATCCTGGAGGAATTCGGGGTGCCTGGTACGGCCAGAGCACGGGGAGAGTCCACAGATGACGTGGCTGGAGAGGCAGGAGGGGGCCAGGGGAAGGACTTCATCCCAGGCACCCCCAAAAGGTTGCAAACTGACAGGATAAGACTTGCATTTAAGAAAAGTGAAATTGGAGGGGACAAAGATGAACCAGGCTTGGTACCAGCCAACACACAATTTAGCAAGACAAAGATAAACATGCAATAACAATCCACGTGGTATATATTACAGGAGGGGGAAAAGAGGACATTTTCTGGGGCCTGCTGACAGGAAAGGCTTCTCAGAGGAGAAGCTTACAGGAATTTTCCTTCAGAATCCAATAGAGGATGAGATTAAAACTGGGCTGCCAGCTGCTTGCCTCACCCAACTCGCTTTATCCTAGGAGCTCCTTCAAGTCAGAGGAGACAGGGGCTCCTGCTAATGAACTGGCAGGGCCCCCCGTGAGCCGGGAGCCCCCAGAGGCTGGGCAGGCACAACAGGGAGGTGAGTCAACATCTGCTGGATGTGGACCACCAGCGATTAGAAACTTTACGTCGATCACACTGACGCCCTTTGCTGGCAAAGCCATCTGATGAGCTACGTTACAGGACGTGCGTGTGGCCACTGCATGGTGGGCTCAGCCTTCTCCCCTCTGTTTTTACCTCACTGTACCCGAGGGATACAATTCCCATCACTTACAGCAGACGGCCCCAGCCCACCTCCACGGAGAGCACAGCAGACCAGGAGAGAAGTGGCTCCTGTGGCCTCAGGGACAAGTAGCCCCCTGAAAATCAGTGGTCTCAAAGCCCATGTAACAACAGCCATTCACGGAGGGGGGGCTCCACCCATTTACAGAGTCTCCTTCATCGTCACCACAACTCCGCAGGATTTTACAGATGAGGAAACACGTTCAAACATATTTGCTAAATAACGTAGTCAGTGTTTTATGGTAAGTAAGGCAAATAGCCAACTCTGTGATGGTATCCCCATCCACAAACCATGGGGGTTTGGCTACATGAGTGGTTCTTTAATCTTCTCATTATCACAGACAACAATAAAAATGAGAAGAACACTGTGGATTATCTTTTTAGGAAAAGGTATCCTTGCATAATTTTTTGTACAGTTTTTGGGATACAAGGACCCTTTAGGCCTGTCCATAGACCCAACACACCAGGTAAAAAGCCCTAGCCTAGATGAGCATAAATCCCCTACCAAAAAATATGATGACCATGTTAATCAAATTTAATTAAGTATGATCATATTTGATTATGTATGAACCACGTATAATTCAAGTTAATACTTGGGACATTAAGTCACAGATCTCAGCATTCCTTCGGATGAGCTATCCTCCCATGATTAATATGTTGATCACAGCTGCCGGGATTCCACAAATCAGCCTTCTAAGTTCCAATCATTATCCTTAGCCATCAGAGAAGAGACGACGAGAATCTCAGAGCCTCATCACCGGAAGGCGTCTCAAGGTCTCCGAGTGCACGTCCCCACCTCCCCCTGCAACTTCCCTAGAGACAGAGGGCCACCAACCAGCCCTCTGCCGGGACCCTTCCCACACCCAGCTCACCGCTGGGGCTGCTCCCCCAGCTAACTTCCCCCTCAGATATGAGTCAAAACCTACTCTCATGAAACTACCCAGGAGAGAGGAACAGATAACATGTCTCACTTCCTCATGCCAGAGGAAAGCCTTCAGATGTGCCTTCTCCCACTCTCCCCAAGCAAAGACATGCTAGGTCCTTCCAACACCCCTCCTACCACAAGGTTTCCAGCTCTAACATGAGTTTCCTCCTAAAATGTTGCTCTTACAACACAATAGTGGGACAACTAACTACCTTTTTTAGCAGCACTACATACTTCCCTAAGGTCACCTGTGCTCACCTTTGGCACACCTGTCATGTACTGGCTCCCACTGAACTTGTGACCAAGCAAAACCACCTGGAGGTTCTTCATCAGCCATATGACACCTAAGATGCTCCTATGGCGTCACTGCTCGGTGTTTCTCCCCTGTGCACCCTCGCTCACATCCAGGCAGTGTGGTGCCGTGGTCACAAGTAGAGACTGGGAAACACATCTGGTTTTGAATCTCAGCTCCTCTAACTGCCAGCTAGACAGCCCTGGGTCAATCACTCCTCTGTGCCTCACTGACCTCATCTGTAAATGGAGTTACTGATAGTACCTAACTCACAGAGCTGGTGTGAGGATTAAACTTATGTATTTATTTATTAGCACAGTGCTTGGCCTACAATCAATACTTTATATGAGTGTCAGATTTTTATTATTGTTATGTTTCCACTCAAATTTATGAAAGTACATCAATACAGATGTACTTTCCTTGCTTTATCATCATTTGTTACAATCTATTCTTTTTTTTATCACAGATATGGTATCTGTGTATACACATCCTTTGTATCCTCAGTTTTACTGTCTGAAGACTTCATCATAAGAATTTTTCTTCATGTTGCTACATAACCATAATTCTATCAAGTAGCTATATTCTAATTTAGTTATAGGAGGCTTTCAGTTTTTCACTTTGATAAGCAACGCAACAACGCAATGAGCATCCCCAATAAAGATTTTATTTTTCTTGATGTGCACGGCCAAACTGCTTTCTAAAAACTCCATGCGCCAGCTTTCAAGGCCACAACAAAGTAGCAGAATACCAGTTTCACTTTATTCTTGACAAACACTGAGGATTATAATTTAGTTATTCTCTTATGTAACAGGTGGGAAGTCATGCCAGATATAGTACCTTCTTAACGCACAATGAAATTTCACTTCCTAAACAATTACATATATTTCTTCTGAACTGCTCTATCCTAATTATGATATGGTAATAGAAACAATTCTGTGTTAATTTAATAGCCACATTCTAATTAGCATTGCAAACAACAGGGAGAAACACACACAAAAATTCTCATTTTCTTTTGTAGGCAGAAGATGGTAAGGGTTTGACGGAAAATTAGCATTTCTTTCTTTGCATTTTTCATTTCCAAGATGTGCCAATTTCTCTAAAAAAGGGTAAAGAAGGGATATCCCACTCTCAGTAAGAATAGCTCCACCAAGTCTTTAAGATACAGTAATTCTAGAGAAGTGAAAATCAAAGTCTTTCGTTGCTTCCTTCTTGATAAAGATGAATTTTTCCACCCACTGATATGTCAAATAGCTGAAAAATGTTAGCATCAACTTCTTGGGGGGAAAAAAAAACACCTATGAGCTGAGACAGAGATTGGGAAAGTTTAGACTAAGAACAGTATTAGAATAAATATGAACTGGGTTTTTGTTTTTTTTTTTAAAGAGGTCAGATAGTCTATTGTAAGTGGGAAAAATTACTGTAGAAACAGTTTCTCAACAAATCATCATCATAACTGCTTTTGCAAACCTGTACACAAGACATTCTAGAAAATACATCCAGCTGTGTTGTTATCCTTTTGAAAACTGGGAGCAAACATAGTGTACTTGCTATTGTGTAAGAAAAGTATTGTTTTGCATATATTGGGAACATACTGATAACCTTTTGGCTCAGTCCAATGTTTAAAGTCGGGGGGAGGGGGCAGGGGTGTCTAAGGTGGTATTTTCAAGACCAGCAGCTTCACCATCACCTGGGAACTTATTCAACTAGCAAATACTCAGGCTCCATCCTGGACCTACTGAGCCGGAAACTCTGAGGGTAGAGACCAGCAATCTGTGTTTTAACAAGATCTCCAAGGGACTCTGGGGCGCTCTCAAGTTTCAGAACCGCAACTCTGAAACGGGGGTTGGCAAACTTTTCCTAAAAGCAAGAGAGAGATATTAAAGGCTTTTGTAGGCACCAAGAGGCAATACAGAGGTTATTGGGTATATATGTGCTAAGATGCTAAAAACCATGCTTAGCTCACAGGCTGTAAATAACACAGCTGGCTGCTCCAAGGCATCTCAACCACTCCCCCGCCCCTTTCACACACATAAATCTGTATAAATCCTGTTTACCCCTAAAATTTTAAGTTGATCTCTCCTACACTAAGAGGAGAGTGTAAGGACTTACAGCAGAAACGTAATAACATACAAATGAATATTACTGACACATACTTTGTGTCTGCCGGCCTCTGTGCTGACCACTGCAGGGACACACAGGAGGTACATTTGCAGCTGTCATGCTGTTCATGTGTCCAGAACCACATCTGTCACTTTTTCATGTTACCTCAGTTACTCGTCACTAACAAGCCCATGAAATATTAATACTCTCCTTTTACATATGAGGAAACTGAGGCTCAGAAAGATAAACAACTTTCCCGGCGTCACAGACCTTCTGAGCGGCACCGCCAGCTTTGACTCCAGGGTTCCTGGATCTTAACACCCATGTGCTCTTTCTCCTAAACCACACCGCCTTTCAGAACAGGTCATGGACCTCAGGGCCTGTCATCTAACTGGGGGGCAAAGATCAACAGACATAAAAATATTTATAAAGAGCAAGATTTAAAGAGAGAGCAGAGTCTGCGTATTAGATACTCTTTCAGTTTTGGCTGAAAGAAAAATCAAAACTGATTCAACCTCGAAACTCACAATTCAGAGGGGGACTGTGTTCAGCAGAATGCTGTCCCCTCCCCGACAAAGATGTCCACTCCTCAGCCCTGCAGGCAGGGATACTGGGCCATCTGAGGTTGCAGATGGAATTCAAGTTGCTAATCAGCTCAACTGGAGATGGGAAGATTATCCTGGATCACTGGGTGGGCCCAATGTAATCACACGTCCTTAGATGTGGAAGAGGGAAGCAGAAGAGTCAGTGTCTGCTAGGGACTGAACTGTGTGTCATTCCCCTCCTCCCCCCAACCAAATTCATACGTTGAAGCCTTAACCCCCAGTATGATGGTATGTGGGGGGTGGGCCTTTGGGAGATAATGAAGTTTAGATGTGCTTAAGAGGGTAGGGCCCTCAAGATACGATTAGTGTCCAGAGCCCGCTCACTCTAGCATGCCTACGCTCTCCGTCTCTCTCTCTTTCTCCACCACGTGGGGACGCGGTGAGAAGGCGGCTCTCTGCAGGCCAGGGAGACAGCCTTCACCAGAACAAGAGCATGCCGGCACCCTAATCTCAGACTTGCAGCCTCCAGCACTGTGAGACAAATGTCTGTGGTTTAAGCCCCCCAGGCTGTGGTATTGTTACGGCAGCCCATGCAGACTAAGACAGCGTCAGAGTGACAGAGCGTGAGAAAGACTCCACCAGCCACTGCTGGCTTTGAAGATGGAAGGAGACTCCTAGCCGAGGAACTCAGGGGCTTCTAGAAGCTGGAAGGGGCAGGGAAACCTACTTGCTTCCAGGAAGGAAGCCAGCCAACACCTTGATTTCAGCCCAGTGAGGCCAGTTTGGACTTCTGACCTCCAGAGCTGTAGGTGAATCAGTGTCATCTGAAGGCGCTCCGTTTGTGGTAATCTGTTACAGCAGTCATAGAAAACTAATAATACCGAGAGTTAAAGGAGGCTGACACCACGTCAAGTCTCAGCGTCACGTCTCAGCTCGATGGAGATAGCTGCGTGGGCCTTCAACAGGAGCCTGGGACAGGAGCGCGTGCGTACAGACCAGGAGCAGGGCCAGATGGAAGACTGTGTGAAAGACACACATACGGCTCTGACACGTTCGTGCAGCAGGGAGCCACCGGTCAGCCTGGAGCAGAGAGAGACCACGGAGGGCAGGGAATCGCTTAGAGATCAGCTGGGGCCAGCCCATGGCCAATCAGGACACTCGGCAGAAAAGTCCTGCTGGCACGTAAATTAAGGAACATGAGACAGGAAAATGTACACAGCAGTGTGAGGCATAAATACTAAATTATTTTCACTGACCTTTTAATAATGCATAAAACGAGCGTTCTTCCTATGCAAGCAGTCGCCTAAGGATGTTGAACACTCTAACGATGGAACCACTTCGGGGACTTCTCCTGGAACTAACGGCAGTCAGAGCCAGAAGGATGGTAGTTACAGCGCTCCTAACCGAGGTGGTCGCCAGCAGCTCAATCCCTTACTGAATATGCCTGGCTCATTTCCGACATCTAGCTCTAAAGAAGTTTAATCTATCCTTAAATTCCCCCACTAAATATATTCAAAAGAGTGTGCTACTAAAAGCAGTTCTAGAGAAGAGATCCAAAATGCTGTGAACGACGTCAGCAACTCGCAGGAGAAGGGACAGGGCTTCCTCAGGTGACTCTTTTGAAGGAGACAACACTTGCTCTGAAATAAAGACTTCAGGATCAGGATTCTGGCTTAAAAAAAAAAATTCAGAATTCACAGCCTTATAATAACTCAAACTTGGCATGATATAAAGATGGGTAAAAGAGGGCCCCTGCAAGGTCAGGCTGACGGTCAACCTGCTGTGTGTGGTACCTCAGAAAGGACACAGGCTGGTGTCCAAATGCCACGTTAAAATTCCAGAGCAAACGTTTCAACTTCCGAAGCCTCAGTGTCCTCCGATCAAGCAGCAGAATGCCATTTCAAGCAGACCAAAAAGCATGTGCAGAGGGAAGAGGACACGAAACGCGGCATGTTGGGGCAAAAGGCAAGTCGTATCAAAGAAGGGCGCAGAGGGCTTCCCTGGCGGCGCAGGGGCTGAGAATCTGCCTGCCAACGCAGGGGACACGGGTTCGAGCCCTGGTCTGGGAGGATCCCACATGCCGCGGAGCAACTGGGCCCGTGAGCCACAATTACTGAGCCTGCGCGTCTGGAGCCTGTGCTCCGCAACAAGAGAGGCCGTGATAATGAGAGGCCCGCGCACCGCCATGAAGAGTGGCCCCCGCTCGCCGCAACTAGAGAAAGCTCTCGCACAGAAACGAAGACCCAACACAGCCGTTAAGTAAGTAAGTAAGTAAATAAATAAATAAAAAAGAAGGGTGCAGAGAGTTGGGAGGGACTCCGCACAGGTAGCCTGGGTCCAGGTGATGCAAGGAGCTGGGACCAAATCTGGTCTTCTGCCATGTTTACTAACCCGAGGCTCGCGGTGGGAGCGGTTAAGGGATGTGGTAGTAGTTTCACAGGCAAAGTAATTTGCAAAAGGTTAAGACCAATTCCCCCTCACAATTCGCTTTAGCATATTAAAGTCTTCGGCTAGTCCTGCAGGATGAAAAACCTGTTACCCGTGCTTTAGTCCAATTTCCCTAAAATTCCGGAGCCCACAGAGGCCTTCCCCATCTCTCCCAGGCTCTGGAACGTCACGAACATCAATGTGGACAAGAAACACCGCAGAGTTGTGAGCAGAGAAGCAACACCACTGAGTTGTGTTTTAGAAAATGACTCTGGGGCAGGTAAAGAAATGAGGTTTATGGCACACGCTCAGCAATATAGGTCAGAAATGCAGATTAGCCACGACTGGTGTTAAATTCGTAAAAGCCAGCTTCCTGACACCAAAGTGCTTACACCTTCCCCTTCTAATGTCTGTTTGCTGAAAACTTCCCATTCCGGGTGCCGGGCCAGCCTCGGGAGCCACTCAAGTCCTTCCTCCAGGCTGGCGGCAGTCACAGAACCAGCGTTTACATGTGACTGCATCTTATTTCTGAGCAGAACAACTTCTCAACATACGGTTTTAAGATCACTTTTGAACCTGGTCAGAATATGAAACATCCCTTTTATACAAGCCTTAAATTATAAACTCAAAAAGCCCAAGTGAACACAACAAAAAAGAAATCTCTTAAGATCCTTTTTGAAATCTGTTTGTCAACAAAACTGAGCATCCATCTCTTGGTGGTTTCTTTTTTTAAATTTTATTTATTTATTTATTTTTGGCTGTCTTGGGTCTCCATTTCTGTGCGAGGGCTTTCTCTAGTTGCAGCGAGCGCGGGCCACTCTTCATCGCGGTGCGCGGGCCTCTCATTATCACGGCCTCTCTTGTTGCGGAGCACAAGCTCCAGACATGCAGGCTCAGTAGTTGTGGCTCACGGGCCTAGCTGCTCCGCGGCATGTGGGATCCTCCCAGACCAGGGCTCGAACCCGTGTCCCCTGCACTGGCAGGCAGATTCTCAACCACTGTGCCACCAGGGAAGCCCTCTTGGTGGTTTCTTGACGTCTTGAGGACAGCCTGTCAATGCCAGCACAGTGGGGGCCTCGCAGCAGGGTGGCCGCGTGGCCGCTGACCTCAGCCCTACCCGGCAGGAAGCTGAGCTCCAGAAGCATCCAGAGGACACCGGCAACCCTCTGCCCTCAGGTTCCACTTTGTAAACCGAGAACAAGTCTTTACAACGATTTGCTGTAAAGATGAGCATAAGGTACAGAAAGCCCAAGGTACGCAGGAAGTGTTCAAACACATGAAACAATCGTTATTCTTCTTGTCCACCTCCTACTTTATCCAGGAAAAGAGCTTTTCCCGGGGGGTGGCCGCCTTTTCGCATACTGCAACACCCATTTCAGCAAATCTCAGTGCTGTATTAAGCGGAGGGAGTTTTATACTCTTGTCTTTGATATTTACTTTTAAATAGAAAAAAAAATTAATAAAAATTTCCCTACACATTTACTTCCAGTTAGGTGTTAGTCACTGAAAACTGACTCTATTTCCGTCTTTCATAAAATCAGTGGTTGTCAGGTAATCAGTTAATATCTATGTACTGGCAAGCTAAGCATGGTGGCGGTTTTTGTTTTGTCACTTGTTTTTAAAAAACTGTAGAGGATAAACAACAAGGTCCTACTGTATAGCACGGGGACTATATTCAATATCCTGTGATAAACCATAATGGAAAAGAATATGAAAAAGAATGTATATATATGTATAACTGAATCACTTTGCTGTACAGCAGGATTTAACACAACATTGTAAATCAACTATATTTCGATAAAATAAAAATTTAAAAAAACTGTAGAGGACTTCGAAGAACATCTAGATGGGGGTTTATCAACCTTGGCATTACTGACATTTGGGGCCAGATAATTCTTTGTTGGGGGCTGTCCTGTTCATCACAAGACCTTCAGCAGCATCCCTGGCCTCTAGCGCACACACACACATGCACACATACACACACACACACACACACACACACACACTCTTCAGCTGTTAATAACCAAACTGGGACAAATCACCCTGGCTGAGAACCACTGATCCCCATTGTAACCTAAATGACTGGTTTTCAGACAAGGAAACCAGGGCTAAAAGACGCTAAGTAGGAAATACGTTAATATAAATGTCTCAAACATTACATGAAATTTCTAAAAATCTTATATGTTCTGGTATAATGTTATAAGTCATAATTCTAGTTATTACTTTAAAATGTATATCTCAGAAATAACTAAATTTCCTTGTCAATTGCATTATTATGAACTTTCATCAAATCTTTAACCGTGGTCATTTTTAAGTCTTGTCATTTACAGACAGTTCTGGGTGGACTCTGAGGCTTTTGCAAAAATGTTCCTATAAAAGGGTTTCACCTTCAAGGAATTCATGGAAAAGACTCTGACGAGTACAGGTTTCTGGTAACTGACTATAAGCATTTTCAGAACTCTAATGGAAAACTGATGAATTCATAAACGTGCTAACGAAAGATCAAGATGAAAAAAAATTAATTACATGGGACGGAGTGAACTGATGAGGAAGATTATAATTTTTGTGACTTTCTGTTTGAATTAAAAAAAAAAAAAAATCCCACAAGGACCCAGAGGCAAAAAATATACAAATCAATTTTCACTGCAAAGTAAAGGAGCTGTTACAGTGGAGGATTCCTGGACTGAATGTCAATATTATGACATAGTGTGAGTGTGCTTTGTGTTTGGTAATTGCAGTCATTGTTGCTTCTGTTGTGGTCATCCATTTACAATGCTTGGTGTCAGTTTATTTATCTCTTGTAAAAATAAAATACAGTGTGTATTTGTGTGAAAAAAAAAAAGAATAGTTTTGGAGATTTTTGAAATCTATATGTATTTCTATACCTATATCTGTATCTATTCAAACACACAGCGTGTATCCTTTTGCTCAATGTTTTATCTGTGACATTCATCTATGTGGCTGCATATACTTACAGTTAATTCATTTTCATTCTACACAGTATTCCATTGCACAAGTATGACTTTTTTAATCCATTTAAAAAAAAAAAAGTAACTTCTAAGTAACTTCTTAGAAGTTACTTAGAAGTTACTTTAGTTGTGCTAAGTTATGCTACTTTAGTTACGCTAAGTAACTTCTTCCAGGGTATGACAGCCAGCACCACAAACTCCAGGTCCAGAAAGCTTTCACACTTAATTGGGAACTAGCTCAGTCAAGAACAAATTAAGTCCCTGCTCTTCTTTGCCTTCCCAAACTTATTTCACATTCATTTGGTACTTGTCATAAACAAATTAATATCTGTCTAATCATATTAACGTCAATGTAATTGCCATATATAAAATACACAAATAGGGCTTCCCTGGTGGCGCAGTGGTTGAGAGTCCACTTGCCGATGCAGGGGACACGGGTTCGTGTCCCAGTCCGGGAAGATCCCACATGCCGCAGAGCGGCTGGGCCCGTGAGCCATGGCCGCTGAGCCTGCACGTCCAGAGCCTGTGCTCCACAACAGGAGAGGCCACAACAGTGAGAGGCCCGTGTACCGCTTAAAAAAAAAAAAGTAGCTTCTATCGTTAGTAACGTTTTGTGCAGGGAGCAAACCTGCCACACACGTGCAGCCCGTCATCTTTGGGTCAGAAGTTGCAGTGTTTTTTGTTTTTAACCTATTTATATAAGTCTAGATCAAATATTACTTTGAGCAGTTGATCATGTTTTTATACTTATTAATTTTCCTCCCAGACAAGAAAGGCAAGAATTGGATAAGAGAGAAATGGAAAGGGCATCTGGCATAATTAACAGCACAAACCAAGTAACAGAGGCAGGAGTGAATCCACCGTTCTTAGCCAGCCTGGCAAAGCTGGTCCACGCAGGGCCATCACGCGAGACTCAGCTGCACTTCAGAGAACCGGAAGCACCTATGCTTCTAAAACTTACACATCCCAACTCACCTCTCTAATTTGTATGCCCAGGAAAAGAAGTTTGGTTGATTATTCATTAATGGTTGATTAACATTATGATATCAGGACTGCAAACACAAAATTTTCCACAAAGAAACCCCCAGGAAAGGATGCATACTCACCCAGCCCAGAGATGTTTATTGCTTTCACGGATTTCTTCATTTTGTAAAGAACCATCCGGTCCACGTCCAAAGCCTAAAATACAGAGAATGTATTCATTAAAACGTGTTTGAGCTTAGATCACAGCTTCAGAGAGCAGCTACAGGAGCGCCATGTGGAGGCCCCTCTGGGGTTGCCTCCGTGGGACCGGTGCTCAGTGTGGTGGGAATGAAGATGGAGCAGGTGGTCCCTAAAAGCCACCACCTTGTCACGTGCCTCATCCACCTGAAGCTCCCGAGCCGCCTCTGCCCTCACTGCCTGCTGGACACCAGCCTTCTGCGGTGAAGCGAGTTAACCTGGACCACCTCTGCTTCCACCAACCCTCAGTTCTCCCCGTGAACCAGCAAGCCCTGGGGGTGTGCCAGCCTGCCGGGGCCCGTCCCCCGCATAATCAAACAGACACACTTCCTAATGTTCTCCTCTAAAGGCACACACCTGTTCGCCACTGTATCCTCAGCACCCAGCAGAGAGCCTGGCAGAGAACAGGACTCAAAACAGCTCAGAAAATGACCATGAGACTAGCAAGACTGGCAGGACTCCAATCCAGACAACGGTTGTCCCTGCTGAGCCCAGAAACAAGGGGCAGCCACTGAAAGCTTCTTACTCTTAGCAGGCGGGAGGTGAAGGTCATGCAGGCCGCAGTGAGAACAACGGGGCAGGCAGGAAGTGGATTCAGGGAAAGGCTACCCAAAGGTGAGGGCCCGGTAGGGACCCACAGACGGAAGCTCAACGCAGGGCAGCAGACATGCTGGAAAAGTCAGGGAGTGGCCTTCGAGATCGACTCTGCCACTCTCAACCAAGTTTTAGTACTCCAGCTGCCGGCCCTCCCACAGATGACAGAGTAATCTTCTGTCCACAGGGGTCTGGCTCAGTTGCGCTGAGAGAAATGGGAACTGGGGGTAGTCAGATGCCTCAGTGTGGAAGGCCGATGGCAGAGGAAATGCCCTTTATCACACAGCTGAACTCTGGCGAATTCCCTCCCATGTTACACTGTGGGGCACACCCCTCCCTGATCACTCACTGCAGGAAGCCTTGTAAAAATGCCACCAGATGGAAACTGTACCCTTGTCATTAAAGGCACGCACTGTTTCCTGAACTCAGGAAAGAGAAGATGAACAGTAACTGTTGGTTTTCTTTTTTTTTTTTTTTTTAATTTATTTTATTTTTGCTGTGTTGGGTCTTCGTTTCTGTGCGAGGGCTTTCTCTAGTTGTGGCAAGCGGGGGCCACTCTTCACCGCGGTGCGCAGGCCTCTCACTATCGCGGCCTCTCTTGTTATGGAGCACAGGCTCCAGACGCGCAGGCTCAGTAGTTGTGGCTCACGGGCCTAGTTGCTCCGCGGCATGTGGGATCCTCCCAGACCAGGGCTCGAACCCGTGTCCCCTGCATTGGCGGGCAGATTCTCAACCACTGCGCCACCAGGGAAGCCCTAACCGTTGGTTTTCTAGTCTATTATGAGGAGCTTAGAAGTACAGGTGAGGTGGGCGGTAGAGGTGATTTTTAATTAAAATTACAAGAGGGAAAAGGAATTACCTCGCCACTCAAAAACACACCCCTCATTACAGTATGTATTTACAGATAATTAAGGTTGAACTTGGTCAGGAGAAGTTAAAATGATTAAGACTGAATGCTGGAAAAAGTCTCTGTCAATTATATATAAAAGCAGCATGGGAATTTTAGAACAAAAATAATAAAACTCTAGAGTCTCAAGGAACCAAAAGTTTCTACCAATCAGGCTGAGACTTCCAACCAGGTCATGCACTCACCCACACCCTGCCCTCTGCAAAATCTACCTAAACTTAGGAGAAGGAAAAATAGCTGCAACTGTAACCAGAAAGCTTAGGAGAAGGAAAAAAAAGCTGCAACTACAACCAGAATTTGTGTGTAAAAACTATAAACAAGCAAAAATCTAATAGACAATACGGCCCTAAGTAGGAACTGCGCAAAAGCCTAAGTCTGGCCAAAAACCTCATTAATTCTGAGGACCTAGACCACAGCTGCTGACCTTTAGTTTACAAAGCAAATTTCAGGGAGTCAATTCATCCCATAAACAAGACTGTAGGGATGTGTCAC
Organism: Monodon monoceros; assembly: GCF_005190385.1. Classification (NCBI taxonomy): domain Eukaryota; kingdom Metazoa; phylum Chordata; class Mammalia; order Artiodactyla; family Monodontidae; genus Monodon; species Monodon monoceros. The sequence goes on from NW_021703775.1 coordinate 81,826,809, forward strand.
AGATATTTCAGAGGAAAATAAACAACTGTCTTCAACCACTTTAAAAGCATCTCTTTTGATCCCCTAAACTGTTATATTAATAGCCACGGCTCTTATTTATTCATGGAAGCAGCTCTCCTCCAAGTCCACGGCTGGTCTGGGATCCTGTGCAGCGTGGGAAAGGATGGCCTGCCTGGGAGGACGCTCACACTTTTCCTTTTCAGACCCGTGCTGTCCAGGATGGTAGCCACTGGCCACAGAGGAATATTTAGAGTAAAATTTAGAGTAAAATTAAAATGTAATAAAATTTATTAGCCAGCTCCTCAGTCTGGCTACCTTTCTCAAGAGCTCCAGCCACGTCCCATGTACTGTTTCTAAGCACACCCCGCTTCATGCTTCTCCTCCGTACCTGCATCCCTCTGTGTGCCATCCCCCAGGGCTACCCCGTAAAGCACTGGTAGCACCTAGGGGGTCCGTTCCCTCTTCCCTCCATGCGACACGCCTGTCTCCCTTCGGAGGGCTGCCTCAGTCTTTGTTCCCAGGGCCCTACAGGGACCTACATCTGGCACGGAGGCACCTACGTCCTGATGCTGGCCCATGGGGCCAAAACTGCAGTCTGTCTGAGATGAATCTTGAGCTTCCAGAGTCCACAAGCCACTTCTGTCCCTCGGTCTGTTTTCATGCAGCCATGCACTAAGGATCTGTACAGATGAGTATTTCCAATCCATGTGATGATGGGGTGATGGAGAATACTAACTCTGAACAACCAATTAAGAGAAAGGTTCGTACATCAACTATACTTCAAATAAACAAATAAATAATGAAAAAAGAGAGAGAAATGTTATCCCCCCAGAAAGAATTCCACTCTTCTATGGACCTAGAGTCTGTCACATAGAGTGAAGTAAGTCAGAAAGAGAAAAACAAACACCGTATGCTAACACATATATATGGAATCTAAAAAAAGAAGAAAATGGTTCTGAAGAACCTAGGGGCAGGACAGGAATAAAGATGCAGACGTAGAGAATGGACTTGAGGACACGGGGAGGGGGAAGGGTAAGCTGGGACTAAGTGAGAGAGTAACATTGACATCTATACACTACCAAATGTAAAATAGATAGCTAGTGGGAAGCAGCTGCATAGCGCAGGGAGATCAGCTCTGTGCTTTGCGACCACCTAGAGGGGAGGGAGGGGATATGGGGATATACGTATGCATATGGCTGATTCACTATGTTTTACAGCAGAAACTACCACAATATTGTAAAGCAAGTATACTCCGATAAAGATATTAAAAAAAAATTCCACTCTTCTTAGTAGACCTGCATTACCAAAAAGATTATACTCCATTACTATCATTATTATATTTTAATTTTCATTAAAAAAATTTGTGGAAATTTCTTTTCTCTCTTATTATGTAAGGATGTACATAATTTTGCCTCAATTTTGCCTCTAGGCCTGAAAATCCTAAATATTTTAGGCCCACAAAGCCTAAAATATTTACTATCAGGCCCTTTGCAGACAAAGTCTGCCGACCCCTGACCTGAGGATCCACACAAACGTTCCTCCTGCACCGTCAGCCAGCCCTGCTGCTCCTGCCCTGGACTAGAGGCGACAACACAGGGCCGGCTTGGTCCCTAGCACCCTAAGGTCACAATTTGAGCCAGCAAGGGTGGGGAGGGCCTGGCTTATTCTTGGAACCCAGAGATTCTGCCCTGGAGGGGACAAGAGGACAGCTGACCACAGGCCTCCCCATTTGGGCCATGACCCATGCCTGTCCCATCTCCTCTCCCCTCGTTCCTTTCATGAAAGGCCAAATGGAGAAGAAATGACAGAAAACCAAATAACAAAACAAAACAATGCCCAGACCTGTGCCCCAAGGACAGCTTTGCCAAGAAAGTCATACAGATATTTAGATGGTGGCTTTGCCTCAGCGCACATTTGACTTAACTTTTGAAGTAACAGAGAATGGTAACGACAGTGTCAAATATTTCCAGACCACTTTTGGGAAGCACAGAAACGCAATGTGGCCTGCAGGCTCGGTTTAAAGTGAGGGCAATAATGGACCAACCTCCTCCTGGGAATAAAGCAGAGGCCCAGAGAACAGCAGGTGTCATGAAGAATTAAGATCAAATAAATAGCCAAGCTAGATCACAGCTGTGTGAAACGTGTGCCTAAGGACAAACACGGACACACTTTGGTATTACCTAATAATATTGAAGTTACTCATAGTATGTGAATGTTTGCACCGGAAGATACATACAACGATGTTCATGACACGCTTCCAAGTAGCTGAAAACTGGACAAACCCAAATGCCTGTCAACGGGAAAATAGGTGAACTGTTGTGTATTCACATAACAGAACGTTACACAGCAATGGAGATGAACAATCTTTACCCACCCAGAACACAAATGAAACGTCACAAAAATATTAAAGATGCAAGTTGCAACTTTATAATACCATAAAGTTGTTTTAAAAAAACAGACGAAATTATGGGACTTCCCTGGTGGCGCAGTGGTTAAGAATCTGCCTGCCAATGCAGGGGACAAGGGTTCCATCCCTGGTCCGGGAAGATCCCACATGCCGCAGAGCAATTAAGCCCGCGAGTCACAACTACTGAAGTCCACGCACCTAGAGCCCGTGCTCCGCAACAGGAGAAGCCACCACAATGAGGAGCCCGCGCACCTCAATGAAGAGTAGGCCCCGCTCGCCACAGCTAGAGAAAGCCTGCGCGCAGCAACGGAGACCCAATGCAGCCATAAATAAATTAATTTTAAAAAATAAAAATAGACAAAATTAGATTATGTTTAGGGATGTAGATTATGTTTAAGGATGAAGATGTTGCTGAGAAAAAATGGGGAAGAGCCCCGAATGCCTAACCTAGGAGAATAACCACACAAACTATAGGGCACTCCTACGATTCAAGTCCAGACAGTTGTTAGGATCACCGATGCCCACTGGGTCACACTACGTGAAAACGTGGAGTGCAGAAAGAACGCAGACTATGTACAAATGCCCATGTTAACAAAGGAGAGCCCTGAGGTAAGTAAAGTTGAAGAACCAAGTACCCACAGGCAACCCACGGACCCTCTCCCTGGAGAGGTCAGCCCCCAACACAGCCCCCGCTAGATCACTAAAGTAGAGAAACGTTTCCTACGTTTCCTACAGATGATGTGAATGCCAGCTTTATAAAAATGCTTCACGTCCTGATTTTTACTAGGGGGGAAAGCTACTGGGAGATCTGGGGGAGCTGAAAAGGGAAAGGCAAATTTTGGCAGAACAGCTACAACCCACCAGAAGCAAAGAAAGGCACCCCCAGTCTCCCCGGCCCTGGTGCCCTGTTCCTGGGGAGACGAAGGGCAGGGGGAGGGCCTGGCCTGGGTCCCACGACCCTCCCATAGTGCTCTGCTCCCTGGGGCTGACAAGAGAGCTTGGATGCAAGCAGGAAACGGGTGATCTCAGGAAACTAATCACAAACAGAATGGACCTTATCCCAGAAGGTGCTAACACACCCCTGGCAGGAAGTGGGAGGGAGGCGGTGCGGGCGCTGCGCCAGATGCGGCACCGCAGGCCTGGTGATGCAGAAGAGGCTGGGAAGGCGACCTTCAGCTGAGAGCGAGGCCAGCCTTCCACATCTGCCCCAGTCCCAGAGGACAACGTAATCACAAGCCAGGCTGATTTCCCCAGGAAACGAGGCTCAAGCCACATGAACTCCACTTTGGTAACATAAACAGGGGAGAGAAGGCTGGAGATGGCCGTTTTCTTTCCAAGCCCCACACGCAGACGAGGAGAGCGAAGTGAGACTTCCACCAACCACATCCACCCTGTGGGCAATGTCCCTACCCTCACCCCATCTAGCACACTGAGCCCCACCATTCCCACTGGGCCCTCAACGGGGGCCTTCCTGAGGTCAACTGGCTGCCACATTTGTGTCTTATATATTCTTTCAAAAAGTGCATCTCGTAACTGACCAGAGACTTTAAGCAACGCATGCGTTGAAAATGGGAAAACCCATCATTCCATTCAATCTCCTAATCCCCTCCTAACACCCACGTCTCTAAGTCCACGATGTCACCTACAGGAAGACACCAGAAAGAAAAGAACCCAACAGAATGGGATCTTAGTTCTGGCCCCTCAGTGCTGTCCTGTTGGAGAATAGTGCAGAAGTTAGAAATCACTGGCTTTAGAATTGGACAGCCAGGCTCCACTTACTAGCAGCACAGTCTCAGAAAACTACTTCATCTCCCTGACTCGGTTTCTTCACCTGTAAGTTGGGAATAATAATATCTGCCTCCTAGGATAAGGTCATTAACATATACAGGGTCTGGCATATTGCAGGCACTCAATAATCAGTAGCGTTGTCAGTGTCTTCCGGTTCTCAGAGGGTCTAAAACTATACCACACTTATGACCAAGTAAGGTAGCTGCTCGGAAACACCATCACCCCAGTACTGTCCCAATCAATAGGATAAATATTTTCAGGTCTGATAATGGTTATGATAACAAGCGGAAATAACTCAGAAAAAAACACTTTTGTAGCTCTTGCCAGCCTTTCACTTCCACATGCATCCGTTTCCTTCCATCACTTTAAATTCTCCAAAACTTTTCCTGGTGTGTTTCTGACTCTAAATGGGTATCACGACAAAGGCAGGGCCACATGACTAGTGGTAGCATAGGGTGCTCTGGGCCATATCAGCTTTAACATTTAGGGAGAGGAGTGTGGAATCCCAGGTCTGAAGTGCAAGGGGGTGGTGGGCACCTGGTATCAGTCTGTCCCCGCCCCGCACAGACCCCCAGGCATCAGGAACCCCACTCACAAAGCAAGGCCTCTAGGCGGGCTGGCTGCTCTCACACCTGCAGGGACCACACCAAGCTCTGCCCACCCTCTGCTCACAAAGGGCCGCACTCTTAAGTTGGACAACGCCTGAAGCTCTACAGGTGTATCCAGGGAATGAACAGCCACAGTGTTACTCAGATAAGGTCATCAGCATTTGAGAGAAACACCTTTTAGTTCCAAAAACAGCAGGAGATGGGAGTCTAAAAAGGCATCTGCAGTCCCAAGTATCATACATCAATTTAAATTCCACAAAGCACTTTAACATCATTCGTTATCTTGGGCAACATTTACAACACCCTGTGAAATCATCAGTTCCCCTAATTTAAAGTAGAAGAAACAGACTCAGAGTTTAAGTGACTTGCCCAAGGTCATTTATTTGGCTTTGAACTAAAGAAAGGCTAGGAGAGCTCCCGCAAACTAAGGGGCAAGCTTCCCGAACTGTGCCCCCACCCCGTTTGCTAACAGCCTGGCTTCCAGAGGCCGGAGGGGCGCCAGGGAGCTCAGTGGGCTTCTGCAGCTGCCTTCCCTAACGTTCGGGAAAATCATCCCCCTTACACACGACTCCCTGTGCTTCCTTTAAGCCCCTTTCCACTAAGCTCATCCAGGTGCACGGGCACACCTGCCCAGACTACCTGTGTAACCAGCCTGGGGCTTCAGAATCTTCCCAGGGGCCGAGGGCGTGGGTAATGCATGAAGGCGGTGGCGGATTTGCCACCATCTGCATTCCCCAGGGTTACACAATCTACTCCTGAGCTCTTCAAGAGGAAGATTAGATAAGACATGGCTAGCCTGCCATGTGTTGATCTTCCACTTCTTGGTTCCTGCTTCCCATCCCAAAGACCTGGAGCCCTGCCCTGCGATGGAGTGGAAAGTAGGGAGGAGGGAAACCCAGAATGAGGAAGGGAGACCAGAGGAAAGAAGGAGCCAGCAGGCTTGTTGAGGCCCCAAAGCTGCCTGCCACACACAGAGCCACCCTCTAAACACAGCAGAGGGAGGTTTCTGAAAGAAGGAGGTGAAAATGCAAATAAGGCCAACGTGCTACCTGGATCCCGCGGTGCCCCTCCTGCTTTACCCCCAGAGTCTCGGTGCCTGTCCTCCATCCACACGCCCCGCCGATCCCCAAGGCTGCACGTCTAGGAACTAACCTTTTATTTTTCTGCAGTTCAAGCAGTGCAGGAATGGGGGGAGAGAAAGATAAACTGGGGAGGCCAGGCGCGCATCTTCCTGCCCCAGACCACGCACCCTGCACCCCACTTCATCCTCGTGAGCCCGGCTTATTGTGAGAGCACCGCTGGAGTAGAGAGCATGGCTGAGCACACAGAGCTGGGCTTTAATTCCCGCATCTCCACACACGAATGACTCCATCCCTGGGCCTCAGCTTCCACATCCCTAGAATGGGGCGACAACGTCTACTCGATATGGCGACTGTGAAGATTACACCACACGGGTGAGCACTGCCCAGCAGTTGGAGAGCATCCGCGTCGACCTGAGGACCCTTCCCCTCCCACCGCCCCGGCAGCTGGCACAGCACTGCACAGCAGGCAGCAGCGCGGCTGGTCGCTGACTGGCACAGACCCACGGCTGCCGCTGGACCTGGCAGCTACCCTGGAGCGGCCTGCTCCAGCTCTCCTGCGGCCGCGCCCTGTCCACATACGGTGAGAACAACAGGGGCCAAGGGGGCGCACCTACCGGGAGCCCACGCCAACCCCCAGACCGCACTGCGGATACCCAGCCCCCCAGGACCCTGCATCCACAGCCTTGGTCTCAGTGGGCTTCTTCCCCAGGGTGCCCCACCCTAGACTCAAAGGGTGGCCATCTGCGGGAAGAGATGGACAGAGCTTGGACGTACACTAGACACACATGCTGGGAGCGAAGCTGGAGGTGCCCAGAGGTGCGAAAGCATCAAGCCTGCCCCGAGCCCTGGCGTTGTACATGGGGCTCCCGGCACCAGGGAGCCTAGAGTGGTCTACACCAGGTGCCCACCGCTCCCGTGCCCTGCAGAACTGGGCCCCACACTCCTGCTCCGTTTAACCCAGGCCGCGCAGAATGCTTCAGGGGTGCGAGAGCCGAGAAGATGGTCTGGGGAAGCTCGGCATCGGCACCCGCAGCCTGGAGCATGGCAGGGCCGCTTCACACGCCGGGCATCAGAAGAGCTCATTCAAAGAAACGAATCCTCCGCTAAACACACGCACAGAAGACTGCTTCCACGGGGTCGGACGGCCGGGCATCCACAAACTGCGCCCAGCGGGGAGCAAAGCGGGGACCAGAGAAGAGGAGCCGCTGGGAAGCAGGGGAGAAGGTGCGGAGTTGAAGCCGTGGCGTGGACAGAAATGGGGGACTGGCCAGGTAAGGGAAGCGAGACAGGGTGACATTCCAGAGGAGCGAGCAGCCCGGCAGGAAGAGCAGGCCACAGGGCCAGGCAAGGCGGCAGGATGAGGCTGGACATGGGGGCGGGGAGGGGGCGGGGAGGGCAGGTCCCTGTCACTGAGGGGCAGCGGGGGAGGGCGGGACGGGCAGCCAAAGGCAAGAGTAGCTCTCAGCTGGCTGACGCGGCTTCTGAGGGTCATTAAAGGCTGTCTATTTTCAGCATCTGGGGATGTGAGTATTTCTCCCCAAGGAAGGGCTCTTGACCATTCGTTTTATTCTCTTTGCTCTCCATCCAAAGAAAAGAAAACTCTAAACCCCAGTAACAGAACAAGAGGGAGAGCAAGGGGCTGGTTCCCTCTGCCTAGGGGAGAGGCCCCCTCCGGCCCGCACCGGGGGGCCACACGGCAGACCCCGCCCCTCTGACAGGACACGTGCCCGCTGCGTGCTGCAATCCCCAGGGAACTCCTAATGCGGAGTCCTGAAAACAGACACTGCATGCAGTGGTGCAGTGTCTCACAGCAGACATGGTTTCTGCGTTTCTCAGACCAGAATGCTATCTGCTTTAAAGCTAATACGCAAAGTATTTACTATCTTTCAAAAAAAGCAGAGATACAAATGTACTGTTTCTTAAGAAACCTGAGGAAGCTCCAAGAGTACACAGATGTTCTGCTGGTCGAAGCCACGCAGCCCAGGCATCTGGGAAGGTCTCCATTTATCACAGTGACTGGAATGATGGATTGTGCAAAACAAGGGGTGAGCATGGTGGCCGGCAAAAGGCACCATCCAAGCTCTGTCACCTACTCATACTGTAGCCTTAGACGAGTCACCTCTCCTCCGAGGTGCCAGATGTAAAATTCTGTGCAACTATCGTCTTTAAGACAGTTTGCATTTCAGCTATCTTTCCAAGGAGGGACTACAATTGTATTCAAATACATGTGATGTAATGGATTAATTTTCCAGGGTAACTAAGAATCCTGCCCAAGACTCTCAACAGAATCAATTAATGACTAGCTATTAACACTGGGAATAATCAGTCCTATTCCAAACGTAAAAACAAATATTTGGTAATGGAAAAAGGTAATTTTTAACTAAAAATTTTGTATTTCCCTGGCTTGGACTTCTCACAATAGGAAGAAAGGTAAAGTGTGTGTCAGTACAACTTACAAGAAGGTCAAAATACCAACGTGGAGATACCAGCAGTCGTGTTGCCGGTGGGAGTGATACTAAATGTCTCACATCTGTACAGCACTTTCAACACAAAGTGCTTTTACATATACTATGGCTGGTGATCCTCAAACACAGGTAATATTATCATAACAAAGCAGGGACTAAGTGAAGTTATTTTTCCAAGGCCACAGAAGTAATGATAAAACCAAGATGCCACCTTTGTAATTTCTTTTAGTTCAAAAAAAATACTTTCACAGTATCTTAGCCTGTTATTCTTTCTGACATCATGCGCTGTTTCCTTAGTCTGTTCAAGGTAAACAACTGTTAAAAAGTCAAGAAACAACAAACCAAGAAAATAAAGCTATTTTCATTTGAGGGGAAAGTTTTTTTTAAAGTTGCAGCCATTGCATAAAGCTTATTAAGCAGCTATTCTGTTCACATCGTTGTGTGAGATTTGGTTCATGCCACTGTGCAGGAAACAGTCCCTGCTTTCAAAGCCTTAAAATTTCCTGAGGCAACTGAGATCTCTCAGAAACGAAGCCCCAGGGAATAAAGCCAGGCCTAGCAGCTCCTCCAGGACAGGACCCCTGACTTCTCATCTCTGAATCTCCACACCCAGCACAGTGCCTGACACCTGTAAACGCTCCATGAACATGGACTAAAACACACTCATCATCGAGCCCAGCTAACAGGGAAAGGCTTCCTGCGGAAGGTAAACACAGTCACACCCTGGAGACAGTGGCAGTTGTGAGAAGGTGGAGGAGCCCCCCCCCCCCCCCCCAGGCAGATGACACAGTCAAACAAGCAGGTCTGGGCAGGGCAGGACAATCACCAAGGGACAGTCACGATGTGTCCCACTCACTCGTTCAATGGCTTCTTAAACAGAGTAGATTTAAAAGGTATCTTACTAGAATACAAATTGTTCAAATATATACCATCACATCCTATAAACGGGATCAACGAAACCATGAGGCTGTTTTCATTCATTTGAAATACGCCGTGTGGATGCCAGTGGCCTGTACTTGCACTTCAGTATTCTTTCAGTTACAAGATGGAGAAAACTCTGAATAGCACATATAAATAGAAACAGATGGTCGGAAACATTTTTAAAAAACAGACCAAGATATTCTTTATTTAAACTAATTCAAAAGCTCTGAAATAGTACGAAATTTGTTTCAACTCTCTATCACTGACAGCATCTAATATCTTCTTGCCCTCTTTATCTCAAATATGTTAGACAACAAGCACCTGAAACTTACAGTAACACTAAACCCATGTCAATATTATCATGGCATCATGGGTGGAACACTAATTTCTCCTTGCACGGCTGCCTGCTGCTTTGCCTGACGTTCAACTAAAGGTGGCCCAGGCACGCACGCACGCACACACACGCCCCAAACACCAACTTTAACATCCTGGTGCCTGTGCTGCTGTGCTATTTTTTTCTATCTTGATCACCACAGAGCCATGCTTAGCACATAGCTAGCACTCGATAAATATTCACTAAATGAATTAATTGTGCTGCCAGGACAATCGCTTCTCCAGGGACCCTAAAACAGCTCTTCTCCTCCTGCCTTCTCCACGAACCTGTCTGATCTGTAAACGTGTCGTTGATTAGGAAGGCTGCCTGCAACGGTCATTCCATGAATCTGGGTCCACACGAGTTCCTTCATCTAAACAGCACTAAAAACAGTATCACTGTAGAGCTACGTCACTGGAGCAACGCCAGCTTATGAGTCTTCCTCAACACCTGCCGAGCTCCCTACCGACAGGCACACAAATAAATATGTGAATTTGCACCCCTCATCAAGAGTTCAAAATGTTCCAGGTATATCACCACACTGCTAGGAGATGCAAACATTATAGTGTAAATCTTGGCTTTTGAAAACTTTTTAACGAGAGTAAACACTGAAGATAACCAACTTACATGGTGTAAGTACCCACATATAGATCAAAGAAGTTATACAGTGGCCAATAAGGACATGAGAAGATGCTGAACATCATTATCAGAGAAATACAAATCAAAATCTCAGGGAGAGGGACTTCCCTGGTGGTCCAGTGGTAAAGAATCCGCCTTCCAGTGCAGGGGACGCGGGTTCGATACCTGGCCAGAGAACTGAGATCCCACATGCCACAGGACAACTAAGCCCGCACCACAATCACTGAGCTGGCATACCTCAACGAGAGAGCCAACGTGCCGCCAACTACAGAGCCCACGCACCCTGGAGCCCGTGCATCACAACTAGAGAGCCTGCGTGCCCCAACGAAGATCCCACAACTAAGACCCAATGCAGCCAGAAATAAAATAAACATGTATACACACACACACACACACACATATATAAAGCCAGACACAAAAGGCTACATGCCATGTGATTCTGTTTTGTTTTCAAAATTATATGAAATTCTACCAAAGACAAAACTATAGTGACATAAAGCACATCGATGACTGTGCAGGGCCAGGAGAGGAGGAACTGGAGGGCTGACCTCAGAGGGGCACGAGGTGACGGGACTCCTATTATTATGACTGTAGTGGCGGTTATATGACTGATACACGTGACAAAACTCATTGAACTGCATGCTTAAAACTGGTGAATTTTACTCTATGTGGATTATACCTCAGTTAAGCTGATTTTTAAAACTAAAACAATAACACAAAAACTTGACTATGTTTCTTTCCTAACTTTCCGTCCCATTTATTTCTTTCAAATGGCTGTTCTCAGTCCCTTAACTTGAAAAACAATGTTCAAGTCCCTAGCTGTCTGGCCTCTGGATTCCCTCGTGACTGTTTCTTCACTCTCAGGACACTATTAAACACCACGGTTTACCTGAGGACAGACTGAGGCCGAGTGGAGCACAGGATCCTTTTGAGGGCTGGAGTGAACTACGGAAGCTCGGGGTAGCTGATGCAGGACTGCATGATGCCTCAATTCATCAAGTACCTTCCAAAGGCCGTTAAGATAGATTTCTCTGTATTCACCGGTTCCTCAATTACTTAAACTCGAATGCAGGTCCAGCATCATGGCCTCGGGCATCTGTCTGCCCCACCTGCCCCAATGCACGCTCTCAACAACAGCGCTGGTCAGCGTCTATGCAGGGAGCGTTACTGGCTGTCTCACACTGAGTACGGCTCTGCTTCCAGCCCTTCCCTGAGGGATGTGTTCTGCAGGCTACACTCAAACGTCTCCCTGTCAGTATGTCCCAAGCACGTGGTCTGGCTCATTACAAAAAACTGATGAAAGAAACTCGATGAACTACATATGTTAATTTCTGGAAAAAAAATTTTTTAAAGGAAAGGAAAAAATGAGAGATGCTGCCTCTCGCACCTCCTGTTCCTAAAGCCCTTCAGCTCAGCCCAGGCCCGTCCGCGGTCCCCTTAGGTGCAGGCTTCCTCCCTGCCAGTTCCCTTACTGGACAGGCAGCGGCTAATCTCCCAGCCACCCTACTCTCCGTCACAAAGCTGAAGGTCCCCAGGAGAGACGTCCGTCCCCACAAATTCAACAAGGTCGGCGCCCCCCCTGTTCCCTTCACCTCCTCCCACGGGTCACCGAATCCCAGCACTCACCAGCTGGGACGGGAGGAAAGGGAAAATCAGGTGAGGTGTCAAGGACAAAATGCACATGTTACCTCTAATCATTAAACAGACGAAACCCACTCAGCAGATACTGAGGACAAGCGGTTCTTCTGAGAACTTCTCAACCTCTGCCCAGGGCCCTGCAGCACCGTGCTTTCAGCACCCACCAGGAGGACAGTGTCCCCCTGCCTGCCCCCTGCAGAGCGCCCCGAGCACAGGAGGTGGGAGTCAGGTCCCCTCTCACCCTCAGCCTAGTTCTCAGGACCTCGGCTCCTTTCTCTTCAAAATAAGTGACTTGGTGAAAAGCCACAGGGCTCACATCCCTTCACAGAATAAAACTCTGTGATGACAAAAGAGAGCTGCTTCCCACCATCTGACCACCTTCCTCCTTTGCCTCTATCTCCACAATCGCTTTATCAACCCTCCACACCCTGTTCCTATCGGACAACTGTTCCCTGAAGAGCCGTGGGTGTTCCTGCCTGCCCCACTCCCCCACTGTCCTCTTATTAAAATCCTTCAGAGCCCTCAGAATCCACCAAGATGCCACCCTCCCTGAGAAGCCTTCCCATCCCCCCGTTCTCCCCAAATCCCTGATCCTACCTCTTGGAGAAAACCTACCTTCACCCTGCCTTGTTTTATTGTTCATTGGTGAAAAACTGTCTTCCCCACTAGATGCCAGGTTTCTTGAGGGTAAGGCACGTGTCTTACCTACTTCTGACCCCTACAATGCTGGGCTCGGTGCTTTGCTCATGGATGGCCCAAGATGGCTGCATTTGATTTAATCTCTATGGCCCCTTTCACCTCCAGCAGTTATTGTTTGATCCTATGAGCCAGGTTAACAGGAAGAGATGCAACATCTCAGAGGCGGAGAGGCGGCCCCTCCATCCTGGCTCTGATTTAATAGGTCCTGAGCACCACAGCCCACCCCTGTTCCTCTCTTAGGCGCTGACTGCTTTCAACCGTGTCTGATGGCTACCTGTGGACTCAGTTTAAACAAAACCCCACCACACTGTATTCTTCTTGGGGGCCAGGCAACGTGTCCCCCATCCTTTTATACCAACTGCGGAATGGGAAACCACTTTACGCATTCCAGAGCTTGTTACGTGATTAAGACCGAGGCCTTGATCGCTGCACGGGGCCCCGGGTCTGACATCCCCACAGTTGTGCATGGCTCTGGGCGTTGCCAGAACTCCAAGGTTCTAGAAACGACGGCGCAATGAGCCTGCTTTGGATTTCTTGTTCCTTCCCCCTGCCCCTAATGTCTGTGGTCAAACACCACAAGCTGAATTATTAGTAACAACTACCATGTGTGTAGCATACCTTACAGATTACAGAATGCTATTCAACAAACCTTAAATGCCCACTGTGTCAGGCAGCATGCTAAATGCTAAAAATGATGAGGTAGGAGTTTCAGCCCCAAGAAGACCACGTGTACCATTTCAACTTCAATAACAACCCTAGAAGGCAGTTAGCATAGGTGCCATTTCCCTCATTTTACAGATGGTGAAACTGAGGCTCAAGAGATGAAGTAAAATTTCTAAGTAAGAAAAACAGTACAGACGGGAAGAGATGTAAACTCGGATGTGACCCCCGACTCCAGCCTTCCCCCCACCATGGTGCGCAGCCTGACGTGCCTGCGCTCTCTTCACAGACCACGAGCACAACCAGCCCAAACAAGAACCCAGAAGGTCGGCAGAGTGGTTTCCAGGGCACCCCTCTGTGACCAGGGCCCTCAGGCATCCCCTGCAGAGAAGCAGCACAGCCAGCTCGACTCAGCCCACGGGCTCCAGCCTCACACAGCGTCCACCTTCTGGGCTCCACGGCACCGCCTGCGCTGCTCCATCCCGTGAAGGCCCGACGTACAGTCCACGTGACACCTGTCATTTCCTTCCCAGGAATTCTCCACATGATCTCGGCAACGTCCTTCCAGAGGACACTCCTGGCAGGGCCCTAGGGGAATGTGTGCGGCAGACACTGCCTTATGACATCCCCTCAAATCACTCCCCATCTGAGTACAAGGACAGTCTAAATGTGTGGTACCAGTTTATAAGTATAAAACCCTTTAGACACCATAATCATCACGGAAATGAAAATTGCTACATGAGGAAAGCTCTGCCACCCACTTTGGAGACATGAGGGCAGACGGGGCAGACAGAGAGAGGGTTCAGGGGCAGGGCTAAGCCACAGACCCCAGTGTACAGACCAAGTTCACTCCACATTTAAGGTCCTCTCAGGGCAGGATTTTGAGACCAAAGCCTCACAGCAAAAGAACAAGGCATTAGGCCCCATCGGCTGTAAAGAGGGAAGAAACCGGGTCACGCAGGCACCCAAGGGCCAGCCTGGCTCCACCACTAACTGCCTGTGTGGCCCTGGCCAAGTGACAGCTTCTGAGCCCCTGCCTGGGTGGGCTGACCCATCGCAGAACTCGCCACTGTCCACAGGAATGCTGAAGCGAAATTTCTTCTAGACCTAACTTCTAGGAGTCTATGCTTCTATGCACATGGGGGTGGGGGGATTACAAAAGTCCAAGGACAGCATTATTTAACACAAACTTCATCCTCTGGATTCAGGGACAGGAAGAACTCTCAGTGACAGATGAACGCAAGAGCCGGTCTCACTCGACACTGATGCTGAGCCCCTGGCGGAGTGGACCACAGCAGCCGTGGCCACTCTGGTAAGGAGACACTATCAATAAAGTCCCTGGTCGAAAACGGGGTGCCTGACCGTCAAGAGCTTATAATCTAATTGAAGTACACAACCTACATATCAAACGGTCTAGGAAAATTCACCAAGTAACTGACTAGTAGACACAAGGGGATGTTATTGCTAGAAACAGAGTGAACAGCAGGGAAACAGCAAATTCCCACACCCAGTGAGCACCCGCAGCTGATGCCTTCCGGTCAGTGTCTCACGAATTCTCCTGGTGACCCTCTGGGCCAGGGGGTATTACCCTTATTTTACAGAAGAAGAAACTGAGGCTCAAACAGTTAACTCTCATTGCGTCACCTAGCAAGTAGGTGGTGTTCACACCCTGGACTGTGACCCCATAGCTCACCGTCTAACATTTTCATCAAACTTGAAAAATTAAGAGTTCTACAAAAAGTGATTATCTGGGGGGAAAAAAATGACACGAAAATATCAAAGGTTTTTTTTTTTTAAACCATCTTGGTTGGAAATCCCAGAGAAACAAATTTTATATTGTCCTGTTTTCTTAAATAGAGACGGCAATGCAATTCTGCCTTAATTCTCAGGATCGCTGGGAGCACCAAGGACTGTGACAGCCTGGACGGGCAGTGTGGGAAGCAGGACCGCTGGCCCCCGCACCTCGCGGCCCCGCCCTGGTGCTGTATTCTCCCCTCCCCGTCAGCTGCCGTCCTCGGCACCTACCCTCTGACCTGGACCCTAGGGCAGCTGAGAGAGGCCTCTGCCGTTGACCTCCGGTTCCTGGATATGTTCCAGATGCTAAGTGTCTGACCTCTAGATAAGTGGGGCATAATTATGCCTAAGAGCTGGGGGATGTGCCGTAAAAAGGTTATCAGAGTGTGCGTGTGTGGAGGAGAGTGGGGAATGGAGGCAGAGAGGGACAGTCTCCTGGACCAGAGAGACTATGTGAGGAGGGGCACTGTTTGCACGTGCAAAAAATAACAGTGATAGTGCCCACTCACTGAACACCCACTCTGTGCCTAGCACTGAGCCACGTGCTCTAGGAACACGGTTTCCTTTAACAACTGACTTAGCGTCATTCCCAAATTTCAGAATGAGGAAGTTGAGGACCAGACTGAGCTTTCAGAACCAAAAACACATGAGCCAGTAAGCAGTGGCGGTGAGATTTGAACCCTGCAACGCGAACACCAACGCCCATCCTCGTTCCTTGCACTGTCTCATGCTCCCTTAAAAACCCTTCTGACAGAAGCAGCCAGCAAAGCCATAGAAGCACTCGAATCAAAAAGCTCAAGTAACACATGAGGTAACAAGGTCGATGAGGCCAATATCCCATCAGGCAGGCAAACTGCTAAACCATCACCTGGTGCGGGTGAGGACAGCGGACCGTCTGAGGCTCCCCCGTCGGAGGCATCTGGTGACCTGGAACCCTGCCGAGGTGGCGCCTCTCCGGCAAAGGGCAGGGGAGTCTCCCTAACTGAGGGCAGAGAGCTCAGCCTCATCAAGACGCCCAGCGGCTGCTACCTCAACACCAGATCCGTGCAGCTCGTGAACAGACAAACCGCTGTCCCACAGAAGAGCCTTCTCCTCAATTAAAAACACTACTGGCCGCTGGTCCTGCACACACGCACGCAGCCTTGTGCAGAAGCCATGAACCTCCCGGGGATGAGCCTTTCCCACGCAGAGGGGCCACCGTGGCTAAATGGTGGGATGTAAAGAAGACAAGGATCGGCAGCGCGGAGGACGGAGAAGTGAGGAAGGCGTATCGTATAAGAAGCACTGAGGTGAAGGCATTTTAGTTTTTTACAAAATTCTGGACCCAGGATGAAACCTTACCTACAGTTGAAGGATTAAAAGTTTCACACAGTTCACCTGCTCAGTAGCATCCGGGTTACTGAAAAGATACATACACATCAAAAGGCGGTTGAGTCTGCCTATTTTAAACGGGTAGGGAGTATGGGTCTGAAGAGACTTAGAGAATCTCATCCAGTTTTTTCCTCACAAATGTAAAGAGTTGCCCAAAGTCAAGTAGTCTCTCAGGAGCAGATCCAAGGCCCCCAAATCAGGTCTCCTGGCGCCCAAACCAGAGCTCCTTCCTGGCCCGGGACGTGACCCTCCTGTCCCTTACTGAACTTAAATAGCTTCCTCCTCTATACACTAGCTTAGAGTTGCGACTCTCAGTAATCAAAGGTGGGCTCGCTCTTCCTGCGTCTGGGTCTCAACAACCGCAACAAAATATTCCTTAAGAGCCAGTCGCGTCCCGGGCTCCGCTTAGGGCACCGGGGAGCTCGTGGCAGACAAAACAAAGTCTCTGACCCCACAGAGTGTCCAGTGTCGTTCCAGTGGAGACAGAAAATAAAGCGGCACGGGCGGGGCACAGCACGCCAGACGGTGACGACTGCAAAGCAAGAGCATCGTGGCGCTCCCCAAGGCAGGGGCTTCTGTATCCTCTGCTCACTGCTGCACCACCAGCTTCCCCCAGGTGCTCCATAAATATTTTCTGACTGAAGGAACACAGAGACAGTGAAGAGCGGTGCTAGTTCAGACAGGGAAGTCAGGAAGATGTGATATTCAAGCAACACGTGCAAAAAAGACGTAACAACTGCGTTACAGGTGGTGATTGCCGCTACTTCAAGAAACGACCAAAAATAAATGAATGGCTGGCTAATCTCTCGGGGCTTGTTTTTACAGAACGCTCCACACTCAGCACGGTGAGGGTCCGAGCCGGCACTGAATAAAGTGACTGGCCCTGCAGGCCGGCTGCGCTTCAGCTGCCCCCCACCCCCGCCCAGGCGTCCAGGAGCAGCGGCAGCGGCAGCGGCAGCAACTCGGCATCCACACCGCAGTCATCAAAGGGTCTAGAGAAAAACAGCCTCCCCAGCAAAGGCAGTGCTAGTCTTCCTCTGACCCCAAGCTCTTGTCTGGGAGGATTCCTGCTCTTTGTACGAAAATCAAGCATAGTGCCCGCGAACTCTATTAATAACGACAATATTATCACCACCACCTAGTACTGAACCCTGACCGTGGCTGCATACTGCAGGAGGCATTTAACTGCATTATTACATTCGAAACTCCCAACAACCTGCAGAGTGCGAAGCAAAGTGAACTTGCCCCAGGCCACACTATCAACAAGAGGCGAAAGTTGATGCCCGGTCCCCGGTCTGTAGGACTTATGCCTTGACCTTCTAGATCACAGTTAGGTGCTCACTTAATGCTGGCAAAACGCAAACAAACTCAAGCACCATCAAAACCAGCAGTTTATTTCTGCAGAAAGCCTAAATACCCAAGTCTAAGCCATGCTGTTCATGACGTTTTACAAAGGACCCAGTGAACACGTTCTTCCTTCATGTCACACATTCCAATTAAACGGTAAATAAGAACACGTTAAATCCATCCCCTGCTCTTCGTATAAACACTAATGGGTACCTGGTAAAGATTCAGGACATGGTCATAAAGCACCATCTACACTGTGGCACCACCTGAGAGCCCATTAGTGGTTCTGTCCTCCAACCAAGCAAAGACCAGAGCCACTGAGGCAAAGAGCTTAACAGGAAATGTGCCTCAATTCAGCGTGCTGTCAAGTCCTTCCCATGAGTGTTAACCACATAATCCCTGCTGGGAGCTAGAAATGTGTTCTCATAAAGGGCTCCCTGTGCTAGCCCCATCATAAAACCCTAGAACTTTATTTCAGGATCTTACAGAACCCCCTCTGCCTATGTAGATCAACAGGCCCTAGATATTCCAAAAGCAAAGCATGTTGACTTAATCTTAATGGCTTGTTGAAGCCTCAATAGCTTCAAATTCTTTAATGATGAGTTTATGTAAAAGCAATTTTCCCAGTAATTCCCAAAAGGAAACTTCATATTTCATAAAAACTAACACACGTGCACCACCACTTATTTTGGGGAACCAATTTTGCTGGCTATTTTTACCACATTATTTCCTAATTACATCTATTTGTCCCTTACAACTAGACCGTGAGCCTTGGAAGGTCCATATTTATACCATTCTCAGCAACTAGCACAGTATACAGCCAAGCTGCCTGATGAGTAAGTGAACAAGTGAATGAATGAATACACACCAGAGTGACCTAGATAATAGCCATTCATTCTGCCTCAAATTAGTCCAGGTACAAACAAAACAAGCTTTAGCTCCTCTAAGCGGACGCTACCTCCCTGAAAAATATACTGTATCTTTGATTTTCCACCTAACTCGATCTTGAAAGTATTTCAATTAAAATTCATCTGTATGACACAGTAAGCAGATGCTTTTTCAAAGAATGTCATTTTAACAGTTCCTTCTCTGATTTGGTCACATTTTCCATCTGAGTTCCTATACCAACTATGATTATAATTTATGAAAAAAGAATGTGCATTATAAAATTGTTTCAAGGCTCACTGGGGCAAATCATTCCTGCCGTTGGAAGCCAAAGTACAAACCTTTGTCAATCCATATGCCTTCTCTCCATAATACCTGAAACCGTTATTCAGGGTCAGCCAAAATAAAGAAAATACACAAGGTTGCTTGTGTATCTTTTATGAGCAAAAATTTGTTTTTTATGTTACTGTGCCCCGGTTATATCCAAGCAGCCAATGCTCACCAAGGTCTCGTACCTAATGGTCTGAACATATGTAACAGTCTCACCTGACAATCATGACACAATCGAAAGCTGCTTCCCCAATAACACGCTGCCCCATAGCGGGCAATTTTCCTCCACAAAGGAGGGAGGAAAAGAAAAAGTTGAAACAGAAAAAAATGATTTAAAAGAAAGATAAAACGGTGACCAACTGTGGATTTTCTCCTTGAATCGATCCTGGAACTACAAGGAGGCACAGGCCTTTGGATCCCCTCCTTCTAATAGTGACCTAGCCACCAGCTACTCTCCCCAAAGGCTTCAGAAAGAAGGCTCAGAAAACAGAAGCCACACTCTGTTCCAACACAAGATGTTCCTTCCAGGCCAGGCTGAAAGCACACCATGCACCCATCGCCACCAGGCTGAACACAGCTGCTACAGTGCTGGGACTAGTCACCGTTTGCAGCATCCAATCTCCCAAGGGCTGATCCTCCCAGAAGAAAAGACTTAGAAAAGCAGATCTCCAGAGGTTACTGTAAAACCTTAGTGCACTGCTTCAACCAACATTTACCTTGCACGACCCATGTGCTGGAAGAACAACTGACAGTCTCAACAAGGGACTGAGC
This sequence comes from Monodon monoceros, assembly GCF_005190385.1. Taxonomy (NCBI): domain Eukaryota; kingdom Metazoa; phylum Chordata; class Mammalia; order Artiodactyla; family Monodontidae; genus Monodon; species Monodon monoceros. The sequence continues at coordinate 81,846,587 of NW_021703775.1, forward strand.
CTGCGCTTCCCATGGTCCAGGCCAGATTAGATTTTATCTGTAAACCACCAAAACACGCTCCCATGAGGTCACAGGCCAAACAGAACGCCTGTCACTACCGTCTGGCCAAAAAAATAAAGTTTCATTCCAGCACGGAACACAGACCTCTGGCCTCACTTCCAAGACAAGAAACACACACACACACACACTGAACACCTGTGAAATATACCTTGTACCTTCATCTCCATTTTTTTCATATGAGGAAACAAGAGCTAAAAAAAGATTAACCACCTCGCCCAGAAGTACAAAGCTACCAAACAGCAGAATCAGGTCTGAAATTCACACGTGCCTGTCCAATAACAAAGTTCTTAACCTGTCTAATATGCTACTCTAAACATTAAACTTACTTGGATCCTAACACATGCCACCAGGGAATCCTCTGTCTGCTGGCCCTTAGTCCTTTTTTTGCCTGTTGAATTCATCCTGTAAGGCCTAGGTCCTTTCTTTCTCTCTTCTCCCTTTCCTTGATCTAGCATAGTGTCTGGCATGACGCAGGGGCTTAAGACATGTTGGCTGTGTCCACAATAGGAAAATTATGGGACACATTTTTGTTGAGGCATGAGCATTTACTTAAACCAACTCCAGCTTTGCGTAAGGAACTCATAATCACACCGTGGCTTAGCATACACGGTGGCAATAGGCGATGGCTTACCAGAAAACGTCTCACTGAAAACTATTAGGCAAATAAAGAGTTAATGTTTTACATGCATAACAGTTCAACCCAAATTCTACAATACCAGCATCATTGCTTAATACTGATAAAATATCTTCCTGGATATATGCTGAATTAAGAAAGAAGATTGTTGTTCATTAAATAAATATGTGAGCTAGTAATATTTAGTTTTGGAATGTATTCTTATACTCATCCTGATATTCAGACAGGTTTGTGAAGACAAACTATGAAAATCTTGGCTACATTGCTCTAGAAAATAGTCTAGTTTCACACTGACTTAATTCCTTTCCATAAACCACCCCCATAGTAGTAATACTACAGGGAAAAGAACTCAACTTGGAAATGAAAGACCTGGATTCAAATCTAGCCCTGCTTCTCATCAGCTATGTGACCTTGGGAAAGTTACTTCAACCTCTCCATCAGTATCCTCTGTAAAAAATGAGGATGCTGCCTATGTAAAAGCTTTGTACCAGTTATATGGGTCCAAATGGTTGGCATATAAATAAATGTTGCTCAGTTAAAGTCAGGTGAAATGGAATTACTTCTCTTACCTTCCAAGACGCAGGACCTCAATTTCATTTGTAAAATGAAGGAAATGGTACCTATGTCTTTGGGTTGTCATGGCAATTAAGAGGTCATATTAGACTAGTATCTGGCATAGAATAAAGGTTACGGAAAGATATGTTGTTATTCTTTCCCACACACATGGCTTCATGTGACTCAAAATACAATGAAATAATAAAAAGGTTAACTGAGTTATACTTAAACAGATGTGACCCCACAGGCGAGACTATTTATGAAGAGTCATTGCTGTCAAGAACTCTGAATGTACTATAATACAATTACGAAGTGCGGCTAGGAGGAGGTGTGGAGAAAAGAGAACCCTCCTACAATGTTGGTGGGAATATAGATTGGTGCAGCCACTATGGCAAACAGTCTGGAGGTTCCTGAAAATAATAAAAACAGGGTTGCCATATGACCCAGCAATCCCACTCCTGGGCATACATCTGGAGAAAACTCTAATTCAAAAAGACACATGCACCCCAGTGTTCATAGCAGCACTATTTACAGCAGCCAAGACATGGAAGCAGCCCAAATGTCCATTGACAGACGAATGGATAAAGAAGGTGTGGTGTATATATACATATATACACACACACACATACACACATACACACACACACACACAAATGGAATACTACCCAGCTATAAAAAAAGAATGAAATAATGCCACTTGCAGCAACATGGATGGACCTAGAGATTAAGTCAGATTGAGAAAAACAAATATCATATGATATCACTTATATGTGGAATCTAAAATATGACACAAATGAACTTACAAAACAGACTCACAGACATAGAAAACAAACATGTTTACCAAAGGGGAAAGGGGGTGTGGGGAGGGGTAAAGTAGGAGTTTGGGACTAGCAGATACAAACTATTATATACATAAAATAGATAAACAACAAGGTCCTACTGTATAGCACAGGGAACTATATTCAATATCTTGTAATAAACCATAATGGAAAAGAAAAAAAAAAATGAAGTACAGCTAATCCTCAAATCTCAATATGATGACACAAAATCTGTGCTTACCCTACAGATAAGGCTTCTGTACCAAAGGGTAGTCATGGCATTAAAAATGTAATGTAACTCACCACATTAACAAGCTAAAAAAGGAAAACCATATGGTCATTTCAATAGATACAGAAAAAGCATCTGACAAAATTAAACACCCATTCATGTCGGAAAATTCTCAGCAAACTAGAAATAGAAGAGAGCCCGATAAAGGGCTTACGGAAAATACCTACAGCCATGTCATATTTTATAATGAAAGACTGAATGCTTCCCCTTAGTATCAGGAACCAAGCAAGGATGTTCGCTCCCCCCGTGACTGCTTGACATTGTACTGGAGCCCCCAGGAGTGCAATAAAGCAGGAAAAATAAGGCAAACAGGAAAGGAAGGAGGTAACACTTGTTATTCAGAGATGACATGATCATCTGTGTAGAGGGTGCCAAGAAATCTACAAAAAAGTTACAAGAACCACCAAGAAGTCAGCTTACAGCAGGAGGAAACTTTTGGGGGTGATAGTAGTGTTTTAGTGACAGCAGTGGTGATGATTAAATGACTATTTGTCAGAGTTCATTGAATAGTACTCTTAAAATCGGTACATTTTATTACACGCAAATTACACCACAATGACGCAGACCACAGCAGGAAACGCTCGGCCACTCCTCACTCGCAGGCTGCAGACCTGCACCCTCCTCCCCACATGAACACAACACTGTACTCAGAAGACCTGAAATGCTTCAAGCGTTGTGGTTTCCCCGCCTTGAGGAGGAATTTCTGACTTGTAAATCAGAAAATGCTCTTGAGAAAGTCATTTTAAGTAATTCAGGGATAAAACAACTTCCACACAAGGTCCAAGTGACCAAGATTCCACACAGCCTGATGAGACACAGCTTTGTAGGGTGAACGTGGCTGCAGCCAACGACGCTGTGCATGGAGTCCGTGTGTTTACAAAGACCTGCAATGTTAGAACCCAAAGTGTCACATCTCAAGGGGCCCCAGTCTAGCTCTCTGGTGTTACTGATAAGGAAACTGAGGTTCCAAAAAGAAGGAGTGACTAACTAAGTTGCCCAAGGGAACACAGAAGTTTCTACCGAAGACCAGGAGATGAATTTTTTTTTAAATTTGGACAAATAGCACAAAGCAGCACTGTGTAAGTTGAACCTGTAGTTTATGTGCACAGTTAGTAAACAGCACACGTGAAAGGTCACTAAGTAGCCTCCTGGGGAGCAATACCAGGGGTGCTGGAAACTGGATTCAAACCCAGTGTCGGAGGCAAGAGCCACCCACTCCCCGCCTCACTGAACCACCTCCCAGTTGCGGAAGAGGGAAAACCGCAGAAAGCACACACAAGGCACCCACACGAGACATCGCCTGAGCTACACACCTGCCCGCAGAACCGCACACGTGGGACCACATGGCAGACACAGAATGCCGCTCACCTTGAACTTGTCCGCCGTACTGCTCGCTTTTAGTTTGGAATAGGTGTAAGACTACTATCTGACCGTCCACTGGTTTTCCTCAGGACAACCACTCCCCAAATCAAAGGCAGAATACTGAGAGTCTCCGGCGTGCTACGTGCTTTTTACCAGAGGAGCAAGACTGGTTCCCATCCTTCCTGGCGGCTCAGAACCCAGCCTTTCAATCACACAGTTGACAGACGAGGTACTTCCTAAACGCTTGCAGAAGGAAAAAGAATCATCCTAACCTTCCCAAAGATATCAAGTGTGTTTTTATCAAAAATTCACAGTATACGTGAGAAAGGTCTCAATCCAGCCTCAAGACTTGAGGCATTGTTAAAACTTCTCCATTTTCACTTACTTTTGAAAAGCAAAAGCCAGAAAGCAACATTAACAAACAAAGCATGTACAAAACAGGGATTTTTCCCTTTTTTTTTTTTTTAAGGTTTCTACCCACGCAAGCCAGAAACTTGTGTGTTTTCCTGACTTCCCACCCCTTCCTCAGCCGCCGCGGCCAAGAGGTCACCGAGACCTGTCCGTCCCTCCTGCCTATTTCCTCCCTGTCCCCTGGCTCCTGCCCAGGCGCAGAACTCGTCCTCTCGAATCGGAACTAGCCTCCCCTGGCCTGTCTGCCTGTCTCCCCGCTTCCAGCCTCAGAGGGATCTTTCTGACTCAGACCTTGCCCCGTCCCTGCCCTTTCGCTCAAAAGCCTGCCACACCTCCCCACCAAGAACAGGATAAAATCTAAGCTCTCCAGCTTATGGCAGAACTTTAATTAAGAGATAAACCAGAAGTCAACACATTCTCAGAAGCAAATGAACACCTTTTATCCGACCCAGGAAAGGAGAAAGAAAAGCAAGAGAAAAATGGATTTTAATTCTGCTGGAAATAAATTATAGTTCCAAATTTTAAAGGCAGGGCATTTCAAAAAAAAAAGTAAAGTGTGTCATGTATCTCTCATTACATATTGGGCTGACCAAAAAGTTTGTTCAGGTTTTTTGTAAGATGGAAACATCCGCAACATCTTAGGGCAAAACCCGAACGAACACTTTGGCCAACCAATACATATACACACATAACAATGGGGTAACAGGTTGCCTTTTTATTTTTTTTTTATTCTATCAAACTTTATATTTCCCTTCACCTTTCCAGTGAAAAGTCTTCCTATTTTTATAGATGCCGAATTAAGATTTTTAAGGGCAGATAATTATAAAAGTAAATTACATTCAAGCTCTTTACATCAGTACTAAGGCAGTTTTAATTTTATTAATCTTCATATCATAAAAGTAAGCTATCAAACCACACCCCAACCCTTTGGCATTCTGCACGGCACAAGGTTAAAGGGTAGAAAAAAATAATACAGGCAGAGATGAGAACATGTCAGGAGTTTAAGTGGATCGGCATTTTAATGCCACTCTTTGACGGTCTCAACTGACTTAATACACCTGAGTTCGCTGAAATCACGATTTTCACTTCACGGCACTTGATTAAGCTTCAGCTTATGAAAATTTCTAAATCATCTTCATCCTGTCCAACTTAAAAAGAAACTCAGGCCCACCAAGACCCTCCCCCTCCTTTCCCGAGGGAACCAGAGCCAAGAGCAGCTGGGGTGCAGAGGACTGTCCCCCCTTCGCCCTCCAAGCCTCCCAGTACTTGACAACCTTCCAGCCCAAGGGCTCCTCGCGCCGCACTCGTGACACCCGGGGCCTCCCTGTGCACGGGAGGGTGTTCAGCAGCATCCCTGGCCTCCGCCCACTGATGAAACAATCAAGCACATCTCTGGACCTTGCCAGAAGGCCCCTAGGAGGCAAAACTGCCCAGGCCGAGCAGCTCTGTTCTAGCCTCCTCCGACTGCCTTCGCCATTCGAGGGAGGGCACCATCGGCCTCACGCTCCAACGACGTTCTCCGGGTACCACCACCACGGCCACCCTCAGGGTTCAGGCTCTGACAGAACAGCCTGACTTGCTTCTTAAACGTTCCCACCATTCTGCCACTGGGCCCAACCCCACGTCACAGTGGCCAGCCCCTCCCACACCAGCGCCCACTCCCCCGGGGAAGCCTCACCGCAGCCTCACCTGCCCTCTCCACGGCTCAAGTTCAGCTTCTCCTATTTTTCTATTATTTCACTGCCTGGTGTACCGAGCTTTCCAATCAGCCTGCCAAAAGGCCTTGGGCCATACAAAAGAGAGCCACTGCGTGATGATTTAAAACATCCGGGCTCTGTTAGAACGAGGAAGGCCTATAACAAAAACTGAAGTAACCGCAGTTCATGGTAAAATCAGACCATCCAAGGAAGGGCCAGCTGATTCCACACTGTGTGTGCTCTGTCTGTGCTCAGAGCCTTTGCTGCTCCTCTACTTCTCATAACAACGCTCTGAAAGCAACTCTGTCCAGGGCACCTGGCGCATAATCCATCACGGCCACCCTGGTGCATGCGAATGAAGTCAGGCCATCCGTTTGGTTCAGAAGGTCATCTAACTCAGTCAGGTTCAAAACTCCAGGCCCCATCTCTAGTCTGATTAATCCCATCATCAGTCACTCTGTAGCCACAGACAGATCCCTGCTTACAACACAAGAGGAAAACTTCCAGTTGGCACACATCAGGTCGAGGCACTGAAACACCGCATCTGGAGAAATCCAGCTCATCGGGAGGGACGGGTACGAGGCAGGGTGAGGGCTGTGGGTTTTGTGGGGGAAGCAGAAAAGCAGAGTCACCTCCCGCCTGCATCACCCATCACCAGGCGCACACTTCACACCATCCTCCAATTCCTCCTCAACACTTCCCCAAACAGGATGTGTCCCAGCAGTGAGTCACGAAAAATAGGGTATTTCTAGAAATCCACAGGAAAGAAGGTGTGGGAGAAAATTTCTAAAGAGAGGGAACAAAAAGACAATATGCAAAGCTAATTAAGCACTCACAAGGCCGGAAGTGGGCTCTGCTGGGCCAGCGGCGACCTGGCCACGCGGTGCTGGCCAGCCCTTCATCTCATTCCTCCCTCTGCTCCACTCAGGGTCCAGCCCACTGGACCCCCAACAGACCCACCTTCCCGCACCTTGTCACGTCTCCCATCTAGTCAAACCCTGGGCTTTGTAACCAGTTAGAGCCCCAGCCTCTGGATCTATCAAATGGGACGGTGACTGCTTCACAGATGGTGAATCAGTGCCCGGGTGTGTCATGCCTGTCCTCCCCGCCCCCTTCACGAAGGCTTCCTAGGCCTCACAGGAAGCAATTTCTGTTATCAGTGCTCTGAAAGACACCTCGCACACGTTACTCTGTATTAGTATAATTTGTGTACCATCTTATCTCCCTCCGCCAGGCTGGAGTAGCGGCGCCAGCTGCCATGAGCCCTCACCATGTGACAGGCACTGGGCTAAATGTTCTACCTGGGTTTTCTCACTTAATCCTCACACCAATCCTGTACCTAGGCAGTATTATGATCAGTTCTCCCATTTTATGGATTTAGGAAGCTCAAGCTTTGAAAGCTGAGAGGCAGCATAGATAGTGTCATGATGAAAAGCATGAACTCAAGAGCCACAGTATCTGGGGTTGAAATTCTGGCTTTCTGACTGCCTAGCTCAGTGATCCTGGGAAAGTTACTTAATCTCTCTGCGTCCCAGTTTCCTCTTCTTTAAACGCAGGGCTGACAATAGTACCTACCCACAGGGTCGTCCTAAGGACTAAACACATTTAACGTTTGTTAAGCACTTAGTGCCTGGAGCAGTAAGCGTTATGTGCTTGTTAAATACACATAAGTCAATGAGCCCATCTGCCTGTGCTCATACAGGCATTAACTGGTGAAATCAGTAGTTGAGTCCAGGTCCAAGTGGCTTCAAAGCAGAGGCTCTGATCACTGCATGGGCTCAGGAGTAACATAAGCTCCTCACGGGAATGAACCATTTCATCTCTGTATTCCTGCAAAGCTACTGGTCCCAGGCCACCATGCAAGTTTTCGAAGTGTCGTGTTACTAAAGGAGGGAAATCTGAAGAGTTCATGAAGAGGTGTCTCCGAAAAGAGATTATCAACACCGAAGAACTACCAGGCCTGAAAAAGAAAAAAGTACAAAAAGCATAGAAGCCTCTCATCATGGTAACCCTATAATCTGGATAACCATTCCAAGTATGTTTATTTTGGAGGCCTTAACAAATAAATACATTTCCACAAGGCAATAGTACAAACCAGAAAACAGGGTGACAGAGCAGGTGGTAGCCGTTGTTTCTCAATTCCTTCACCACCTGATGAGACTCTTCAAAGTCCCAACAGAATACCAGCTTTCGTGACAACTGTCACAAAGACGTCAGATCCCTATAGCCAAAGCAACCCTGGGGGTTAACCTTCCAGCCATCTTGGACAATAATTAATTGACTCACATAGTTTGAAAGCCATGTCTGTGAACTGCTCTAACTCCAAACTGCTTTGGTCTCTGCAGGTAAAAGAAATGAGGAGCAGCATTCTCCACTCCTACTAAGCGGCAGTTTGGAAACATACAAGGAATCCTCTGAGCCTGGTGACATGGATACAGAACAAGGTTGGGCACACGTCTAACCCTGGAACCCCCTCATCCACAGGCAAGAGGCAGCCTCAACCCCTGCTACACAAGTTCCTACGGGACTGAGCCACTCCAACATGCTCTTACTTTTTTAGGATCTACATTCACTCATTCAACTTTTCAAACACTACCCTACCCTCTAAGAATCAAGTCTCTTCTCCACAGCCAGAGAAACAAGATTTCTGTGAACCGACAGCACCAGCACTCCTGGATCATGTGTTTCACTCTCTGTAATATAAGCTGTGTTTGCTGGCCAGTTTTACTCATTCAACAAACATGCATTATTCATGTATTATGTGCCAGGCACAATTCTGGGCCCTGGGGATGCTTCATTAAATAAGAGAGTCAGGAATCCCTGCCCCATGAAGCTTAGGATCTAATGGAGGGAAGAGAGAATTAGAAAACAAAACTATAACAAGTAAGTAAATTCTGGACTAGGTTAGGAGGTGATGAGAAGAGCTGTGGGGAAAAGAGAGGCCAGGGAGCTGGCTTAAGCGGTGGTCAGTGCAGGATTCACGAGAAGGTGACACACAAAAGGGACCAGGGAGGGAGCCGTGTGGATGAGCAGCAAGGAGAGAAGACGGTCTGGACAGAATGAACGGCAGGGAAAGGCTCTAGAGTAGAAACCGCTGCTCCTGCAAAGCGGCCAGGAGGGAATGTGGCCGGAGCAGAGCAAGGCGGCCGAGTCGGGTCACGCCAAGACAACGTAGGGTCCCACGCAGGGACTTGCACTCTGAGAAGAAGGAGGGAGATGCTGACAGCGCACCAGCAACATCAACTCCTCCACCAAGTAACACCCGGCAACTGGCATGGACTCAGCTGGTGGCAGGTCGGCTGTGTGACTCAAACCCACGTTCATATAAAGCCCAGGCCGTGACCACCACACCAGACGCCCCTTAAATGCGGGCTCAAATTAGACGTGACATCACACGTATCCCAGGAGCAAGAGTCAGTGAGGGAGAGGAGATGGCAGAACAAGACGCAGAGCCTGAAAGCCCAGTCAGGAGTCAAAGGGAGACTGTCACCTGCCTCCCAGAGGTGACAAGCCCTGGCTGGAGGGATGGGAGGGGTGGAATCACACCAGAGAACCCTTCCAGCACTCAGAAATGCCACCCACCTATCCTGCTGGTAGAAGAGGGATTCCTCTCTCCAGACTGGTATGAGAAGAAAAAGGAAGTCAATGGCTCAGGGAAAGTGACACACAACCACAGACCAACCCGAGCCTGGGCAGTGATCTCCCCTCCGGAAACGGGCAGGTCTTTGTACCGTCGGGAGGCAAGAAGCCGACCTGTCACCTGCCACTCAGAACCAGGTCTCCCTCACGCATGGCGCCCTGGTCCCACAAAACCCCGCAGCCCCGTGTCTGCAGCACAGCCAGCCAGGCTCTGCACAGAGATCGCTACTGCCTTCTTCACCGTTCTCGTCAAAACCCTCACAGATCCTGTCTCATCTGATTGAAAGGGCTTTTCCGGGGATTATGAAATACAGATGTTTTCCTGACAATCTTCCCTCAAATAGGGGGGAAAAAACCTACTCTCCTTTTCCCATACCTGCCCTTGCTCCCAGCCCAGATGGAAAACAAGAAACACCCTCTTCACCCAGCAGCTCAGGAGACACGGGGACTATATTTATAAGCATCTCGGTTCCTGGCAGATCCCAGGTCCATGTGCAGAAGCTGCTCTCCATCCCTGCCACCCCTCCCCTTCATGAGGCTGCATCATGAAGCTTTCTACCCAGAGAAAGCTTCTCACAATCTGGTTGTAGAACCGCCCTCTGGGGAATCAGTCCCAGCCTGGATTTTCCTTGCTAGTTCCAGAGAAGTCACAGGCCCACAGCTGCTGTAAGACTGGTGCGTGGTAAAGCCACTCGCTGGGGTTGGGGCTGACCCAGGCACACAGTGGCAGGCTCATCCCTACCGCGTCACCATCACTTGCCTGCTGGGTCCCATTCAAGACCCTGAGCAAGCAAGCCTGTTGGTTCTGGCAGGATGTTATGAGTGACTTGGCATTGCCATAGCAACTGTCTCTGTATCTTACGGCATTAATCAATCCATAGTGTAATTGTTTGTTTACGCATCTGTTTACACTGTGAAAGCCTAGAAATCCGGATGCTCTTTACTCACCTCAGTAAACGCCCGGCGCCTGAACAGGACAGGCAGACCTTCAATGAATGTTGTGGAAAAAGCAAACACAATAATCTCCCCTTGCAGAAATCATAAAGCTGCTCTCAACCACTGCCTTCCTGTCCTCTAACAGCAAGGCTAGGACCCCTCTTCACTCCACACACAGTCACTTCTATCCCAGCCCACAGAACAGAGAGCCCAACACTGCCCTGCCCCCCAATCCAGAGAGAAACCCAGTGGGCACAGCCCTCCAGAACCCTGCATTTTCTTAGCTTTCTCCATGCAACCCATCTCCCCACCCTTGGGCTCAGGTACTTCGTCCTCATCCTAGAAGGCTCTCATCTCCTTCTGCTATCATTTACTCTGTCATTTACTCAACAAATACCCCAGAAGAGCCTTTTGTGCGTCAGGCCTTGTTCCAGGCTACCGAACGCCTGATTACCGTCCCAGATCCAGCAAAGGCTCAGGCTCCTGCAGGAAACACACCAACCAGTGGCCCTTTCCACCAGGCTTGCGGCACAGCCAGGAGAGCAGTCCCATCTACCTGCTGTGCAGGTGTCCCCAGTGCCCAGCTTGGCAAGGGCGGGACACACAGTCCTCAGGCTGGTTGTTCACCAGATGGGGAGACACCGTTGTCAAGGCTCAAGGGAGCGCAGAGGTGAAGACAGCAGGAGTGCGGCTAATACTCCCCTCCATCACGGCCGCTGAGTGAAGTACGGCCCAGTGACAACGTCCCCAGAGCAACAACAAAGCAGCGTGGAACACGCACCACCAAGGCTGAGCGGTTCCCTCCAGCACATGCAGGCTGCCCCCGCCACCAACTCTGCTGATGGAACCCTTCTATCTTGGAACCTGCTTGGATTCTCTGTCCCTGAATTTGAGATGTAATGATCTGGGGGGAAGAAGGACCCAATTTTGAAAAGGAAAAGATAACTTTCTTTCCAAAGTGCTCCCCTGTCTCACCCCCCCCCCCCAAAATCTGTAACTGAAACTCCTCTTCTCTGCTGAGTCATCGCACTATCCTGACCGTCCACTTTCCACCCTGCCCTCAATCAGGGCATTTCTACACAGGGAGAAGACAGTCAAGGCCTTTAGCAGACAGTCAGGCAAGCACTCGCTCCAGAAGACACCGAATCTTCCGACTCTGGTGCCGTAGCCCCATAACAGGCTTTGGAGCTGCTGGAAATGTCACAGAAATTCAGCAGGAACTGTACTTCACTACTGTGACGATAAAATGAAAATTTCAGTTATATAACACTATTGAGAAAGAGTATCATTCATAATGCCTTTGTCAACCAAGCAGCATAAATTTACATACATTAGGTATCAACAGAAATAATTTGCATTTGGGTGTGCCAGCTCATATACACATTCTGTTGTCCCTTGGGAGTCTGAGAAATTCAATGTTCAAATGGCACCATCGTTTTCGCCTATCTGTGTGACAGCCAGATGGAAAGAGACCATTCATTTGTCAATCACAGATCAACTCTACTCAGGAGGAAAGGGCACAGTTTACTTTGTCCAGCATATCAAAAACACGTCATCTACCAGCCCCTAAATGGGCTCAGTTCTGCTGCAGCCACCCAATCGACCTTCCCAAAGGAAGAGATCTGAAATCAAATATCAAAACAGCAACCAAAAGGATTGAGAAAATTGTAAAAATGTGGAATATGATTATAGATCCAAAGACTGGGTACCACTTAGCTACCACCTAAAATCCGCCTCTCTTCTCAAGGATAACCGAGTGAGTGGGCAGGATATAAAAAAGGAAATATGCAATGTAACTAGAATACTCACTATGACACATGATAGAAACATATTTTTAACACTGAAGGAAGATATGCTTCTCTCAAAAGATACTTCATTCCAATGATAAATAATTCAAGACTGATAACTTCTCCAAGGTTACAGGGCCAAAGAGCACCTCCTATTACAGACAAGACAGGACTTATGCCTTACACTACAACCCAGCTCTTAAAAACTTGTATTTAAAGATTCCCCCCCAACACCACGGCATTTAAATTATAATTACACCTACACTCACTGTTATCTGGGCTTTCCTGTCCAATCTTACTGCTATTATCTGGTTATTATGACTAAATAGTACCTTTTCCCAGAACAGCTAATACCAGTAGCATTAACAGTAACAGGTACTATTAACTCTCTTCTGATGTAGGTGCAAATATTTCTAAATTATCTGTCCTCTCTAGTCATTTCTAAAGACAGTAACTCATAGCAAACAATGCATGTACAACATTTTGAATCGCTTTTAAAGTTGAGAAGCTAAACAAAGAAGCTTCTAAGCATAAAGAATCTGTGCATAAATACTATACCCACAGTTTTTAACTCGATAAAATGATTACTGAGCAGCTCCCAGGTACTCTGATGCTCCAGGAAACAGAAAGATCCCTCACTGACAAGAGCTGTAAGATCCTCGTTCAAGTCTTCAGGGCTACCACTGACTACCTATCTTCTTCTTTTTTAAACTTTTTTTTTTTTTAGTGGTTTGAAAGACGGCAATTGTATTTAGTTAGTTAGTTAGTTGCTGTGCACGCGGGCTTTCTGTAGTTGTGGCGAGCGGGGGCCACTCTTCGTCGCGGTGCGCAGCCTTCTCGTTGCTGTGGCTTCTCTTGTTGCGGAGCACGGGCTCTAGGCGCACAGGCTTCAGCAGTTGTGGCACGTGGGCTCAGCAGTTGAGGCTCACGGGTTCCAGAGCTCAGGCTCGGTAGCTGTGGCGCACAGGCTTAGTTGCTCCGCGGCATTTGGGATCTTCCCGGACCAGGGCTCAAACCCGTGTCCCCTGCATTGGCAGGCGGATTCTTAGTCACTGCGCCACAGGGGAAGTCCACTGCCTATCTTCTTTTGTGAAGCCATGAAATGTCTGGGGGGCTGTTTCCTCAGCTCAGTGTATAAAACCTGTCCGGCCCAGTGTTTTGAAAACAGTCAAGTTTAAATAAAAAGACAAGCATATTATTTTAAAAAGAGCTCCTGCTCTCGGGAGTGTGCAGTTTGGTTTCAGGAAACAAGAACACAAAGGCAGGAAGCAGGTCCACGGTGGGAATATGCACTTGCGCCAGGACAGTCATCCCTGACCGCTCCTGCGGGAGGGCCTGGGGGGTCGGGCACCGCTGGACACAGGCTGCAGAACACCAGGCTCCCTTCTGAGTGCCCCCCATAATGAAGGGCCGAAGGCTGCAGCACAGGCCAGGTGCCCTAAAATTGCAGGAGATGCAGCTAACGGAGGCTACTAGTGGTAAGTGGAAACTCCTCAGGCACAGGAGGGCTGGAGAAGAACCCAGAAACTAAATGGGTGGGATCATAGGTCCACAGGGGGAGGAAGGCCTCTGCCGTCTGGAGTCCCAGCACCCGACTCTCTCACCAGGGAGCAGAAGTGAGCACCCTGCCTCGGCTTGCACACCAACTCTCCCCGCCGTCTCCTACCGCCCAGGCTGGGCTCCGCCGACAATCGCCCTGTCCCAGCCCACCCTGCAGGCCTCCGAGGTGTGTATGGATCCTTCCCCTGGGCCAGGCAGGAGAAGGGGCCGGCTCCCTGACCAAGAGTGCCCAAGAGGTCTGCAATCTGTCTCCAGACCACCAGGCAATTTTCGCCCCTGGGGTGAGAGCTGAGCCAGGCGGCCTTCGGAAAGGCCAGGACGGTGATGTCAGGCAAGGGAAGAGCAGGTTTCTAGGCGGCTGACATTGCAGTGGGCTGGGTGGCAGGTTTCTTTGTTTTTCTCCAGGCTCCCTGAGTCCTCCGTCCCACTCAGATTCGTCCCTGGGGCCAAGAGGCCAGTCTGAAGAGGGAAAGGAGAAGGGGAGAGTGTGATCCTCCTGTGGCAGCCAAGGAAGATCTTCTGGCAGAGGCCAGAGTTCAGAACAGGACAACGTGAGCACTGCTTACCCTGCCACCTCCCCTCTACACTGAAGCCACGCAGCAGGCAGGCTAGAAGGTGCCTTCGAAGTCATAAATGGACACTCTCGGATCAAGAAGGAAGGCAAAAGGCATTTAGAGGAAAAAAGCTCAAGGGGGGCGGCAGGCAGACGTGTGCTGAGTCCTGCATGGCCTAAGAGAGGTGACCCTGCCCACTTCATACGCATCCGAATGATCACTATGCATGTGCGCATGTAGGTATATAATGTGCTTCCTATAAAATAAATACTGAATAAATTAATTAGCGGTTGGTCTTTTATTTTTAAATGGCAGGTTCCTTAAGGGTAGAGACAAGATTATATTTTTAACACTTTAGTATAATGCTCACAGCATTATCATTCTCTGCATGTGTGGCCGGCTGCCAAAGATCAAATACTCAACCTCTGAGGCCCTACTACCGGCCAGGCACTGGGGGTGAGACACCCTCTCAAGCAAGCACACACCAAACAACCCTGCTGTCAAGGAGCTCCTCTGCTGCTCATCCCTGATGCTTTCCCCCCACCCTCTCCCTGGTGGAGTCACTGTTTCTCCTTCCCTCCCACTCATGAGCACCTCCGAGGCAGGAACTCTGAAGTCCAGCGCCTGGTACAGAGCCAAGTGCTCTACATGTTTAATGAAGGAAGGCATTAAGGCCTGAACCAACCAACCACAAACCAACCAACCTTAGGAGGTGGCCAAAACCAGAAGAGGGCTGACAAATGAGTAGCCCCCATTTGACTACCTTGTGATGTACCTTCCTTTGTATTCCCAAAGCCCTAATCCAGGTCACAGTGACTGCTTCCCTGGGCAGTGGCCGAAGCTTCGCTCCTGCGCTCCCTGCTCTGGGTCCTTCTCCCCTTTGACCCTCTCACCCCTGTCCCCCATCCCCGCCATGCCAAGTCAGTCTGCCTTAAACCCAGCTTCTGCTCATTTCACTCCCCTACTCAAAAGCCTTAGGTATTTCCCTACAACCTTGGGCAGAAAAGGCTACTTCCACAGGTAGCAAGTACCTGGTCCTCACAGCAAGCAGGGATGTTTAAGGCAGGGACTTGTGTGATACGTGGACCACTATTCTAAGCAACGTGAAGGCTCTACACCCCCAAACATTCTGTCCTTTCAGTCCAGACAGACTCTCTATAGTCACAGCCCATCTTCTCCCCTAGGGGTAGGAACACTTTTTCTATAAAGGGCCCGATAGTAAATATTTTAGGCTTTGCAGGCCATATACACACAGTCTCTGTTGTACATTCTTCAGATTTGGGGGTTTTTTTCTTTATAACTCTTTTTAAACCACAAATACCACCTTTATTTTAGTTTATTTGTTTTTGTTTTTGTTTTTTTGCATACAAAAACAGGGTGGACTGTAGTTTGCCAACCTCTGCCCTGACCAAACAGGCACAGCCCTGAGAGCCCTGAACCCAACTTGCATTGTTTCAACTTACCCACCTCAGTCAAGCTACACCCTCCTTTGTCCTGCTCCCTGATGAGACCCCTGCTCTACAGAAGCAAGCAGGCACTGAGGAGGAAGCCAGGGCCACCCCCGGCACCAGGGAGGACCTACACCAGCTGCAGAGACCGCACTGCACAGCCGCAGCACGCTTTATTCCAAGCATCAGACAGCCCAGGTCTGTCCCAGTGATGGGTGGGTGGGTGGGTGGATGGATGGACAGATGGATGCATCGATCCATAGATGGATCAACCAATCCATGGATCAATGGATGGACAGATGGACCCCAAACTGCTTTAGGGTAACTGCTTTAAGAATTCAGAGAAGAAAGTGGTTCTGATGGACTGGGGAATGCCAGGGAAGCCTTTACAGAATAAAAAAGACATAATGTATTTTTCAATGAAGAAACTAGATATTAGGGTGCTTTACAGAGTGGAGATTTTGGTAATTCTTAAAGAGATTTTCCTGTTTCAAAGGATAACATGACAATCTTGATTTTTCAAATCAAAACGAATTTACTTCTAAACATACAGCAGGTGTTTTGAAGGTTAAGATATCAAATCACAGAAACAGAAAGATTACCTAGGCCTTCAACATTCAACAGACACTTTCTGAGAACCGTGTGCTGGGAACCATGTCGGGCTCTGAGGACTCAAAGAGAAGCAACACTGAATCTGAGGCACCCTCAGTCTGGCGTGAGGGTCCAACAGGAAAACTAACTGCAAGCAGGCGTAACCTTGGATTTGGAGGCTCCCTCACCCCAAAAGGAAACGCCAAGATACTCTGAAGCCAGCCAGTAAGCCTCGCGCTCCTTAACAGCAGACACCTAAGAGCCAAGGGTTGTCCTCACTTAAGTCTACGTGTCCCTGGAAGAGATTTCCACATCATTCTGCCAGAGCCCAGATCCCATCCTGAAAGATGCCCTAAACGCCTCATTTGCGCCAACACCAAAGGAAAGAGCTGTTCCGCATAATTTCATTTTCTCAGTGAACTGAAAGTCATCAAAATTACACAGCGAAACTCAAAACCTATTTTCATGCAAACTCTCCTCAATGGATTACGTGCTGCCCTGCCCAACACAGCAGAGTACTGATTCGAACTCTTCTTAAACCTGCTGCTGTGTGAAGACCCTCGGGGATGCCTAGAGCAGGGGCAGCTCCACACTTCTGAGTCCAATTTTCGCTTTTCCTCCCTTTCACTGGCCTCAGCTGTTGAGCGCCGGTCCCTGCTATTTGTGTTTCACTACATGGTCTTTTCCGGAACCCCGAGGATGACCATGACCTACAGAGAAACAAGATGGGCTTTAGGGCAGCTACTTACACAGGGTTGTTTTCTGTTTACCACCAAGTTCTAACACATGCCTACTACCGGCTGTAACCACCCAACCTCACAGTACATTTTTCTTTGGAAAAACTAACAAATTTCTGAAACACACATCAGCTGACACTGCTACTCCCTAATTCAACCCAAAATCCAACCAACCGTCAGAACCCTATACCAGCTCATGGTTTATCAGGGACAGGAATAAAGCCCTGAATCTGATACAGCAGGCCTCACTGGCTGTGTGCACAGATGCTTAGGGATCCAAGGAGGTTCATAAATTAAAAGAGCAAATAAAACCGAAGCCCTAAAGAGATTTCACATTAGCTATGACTAAAGCAATTTTGTCATAAGATCAATCAAACCTCCTTTACTTTGCTCTGACCATAAAGAAGAAAACTGTGCACTTCAAAAATTAAGCTCCTTCCACACTGTTACAGAAGACAATAAATCATTTTTAAAAGAACAATAAACCCAGTTCTGGAAAACTGAGGGGAGGCAGTGTGGTAGGAAAGGAGGCCAACTTTAAATGTCATCACCAAAGCAGCAGCTTACGGGGAAGGAAGGCCTCAGCCTGAAATCCCAAAGTAAAGCTTCCCTCCTGAGTCCCCTCTGGCTGGAATCTCCACTTTGAAAAGAAAGTACAGGGCCCCGAGGGTCTGAAAATACACTAAGGGAGTGAAGGAAAGAGAATGCAGGGGAAAAAAGAGGGGAGATGAGAATTTTAAGCTTTGGACACTGCCTAGACAGCAACCCCATCCCCAAGGAAAAGAAACAGGAGCATGGAGGAGGGGAGGGAAGGGAGATGAAAAAGGTGCAGAGCCGCCAGCCTACCTCACGATTTCCACCGTGCTCCACCCCTGCTGGTACCTCTTCCGAATGAGAAGCCTGCGGCTGGCAAGCTACAACCAAGGCAAACAAAAGCTACAGGTTCTGACAGCCCAACAGCCTGAGTAGTAAACACACCTCATTCCTATTCGCCACAAAAGAAAAGCCAACAAGAGAATTCACGAGGTGAGAAGAAAACCAGGAATCTCAACAATTACCTTCTGTCAAGAAGTGAGCAGTCTCCACAGCGAACAAATCAAGGTGATGCTTATAGAAAGAGGCAAACAAAAAGCTGCTAACCGGAAAAAACAATGTATTGTTCTGAGTTTGCTGTTGCAGAGACAGACAAGGCCTGGCCCTGGACTGGAAACCTCCCAGGTACTACCTACCGCACACCTTGGCCAGATGAGGCAAATGTCTGCAACCCAGTTATCAACGCAGGTGACATTTCCACTAACGAACTTCGCAACCAGAGACCAAGCCTCCAAGTGTTCCAATTTTCTCAGTATATTCAAAGCCCAAATGAGAACAAACAAAACAAATTAAATTTATTGCACCCCAATTCTGTGCAACCCATTGGCATTTAAAGATGATCAAGAACTGATCCAGCAATGAGGCAATGAAAAGAAATAAAATGTATCCAGACTGTTAGGGAAGAAGTAAAACTACCTCTATTTGAAGATGACATGATCTTGTATACAGAAAATCCTAATACATACATACACACACACCCCATTAGAGCTAACAAACAAGTTCACCAGTATTGCAGGATATAAGATCAATACACAAAAATTAATTGTATTTCTATACCCTAGCAATGAATAATCCAGAAATGAAATTAAGAAAACAGTTCCATTTACAATAGCATCAAGAAAAATAGAATACTTGGGATTAGCAGATGCAAACTATTATATATAGAATGGAGAAACAATAAGGTCCTACTGTATAGCACAGAGAAAACTATAGTCAATATCCTGTAATAAACCATAATGGAAAAGAAAAAAAAGAAGAAAATACTAAGGAATAAATTTAACAAAACTTGTACACTGAAAACTACAAAATATCATTAAAAGAGATTAAAGACTTAGTAAGTGCAAAAACATCCTACCGTCATAGATTGGATGATATTAAGATGTCCACAGTCCCCAAGTTAATCTACGGATTCAAAGCAATCCCCATCAGAATCCCAAATGGCTTTTTTTTTTTTTTGCAATAATTCACAAGTTGATCCTGAAATTCATATGGTAACAGGGACCCTGAATGGCCAAAACAATTTTGGAAAAGAAAACAAAGTTGGAGGACTCGCACTTCCTGATTTCAACACTTACCATGAGCCTGGCATAAGGATAAAATCAGTGGACTAGAATTGAGAGTGCAGAAGTAAACCCATACATCAAACTTCAACTGATTTTCGATAAGGGTGCCCAAAGTATTCAATGGGGAAGGAATACTCTTCAACAAATGGTGTTGGGACAATTAGATATTCACATGCAAAAGAATAAAGTTGGAATCCTACCTCATATCATATCCCTACCTACCTCACAAAACAAACTCAAAATGGATCAAGGACTTCAATGTAAGGTCTAAAACTTTAAAACTCTTAGAAGAATAGGTAGGTGTGTATCTCTGTGACCTTATATTAGTAACAGTTTCTTAGGTATGACAGCAAAAGCACAAGCAACCAAAGGAAACACAGATATTCCGGACTTCACCAAATTAAAAACTTCTGTGCTTCAAAGGACACCATCAAGGGGGTAAAAATAGGAGAAAATATCTGCAAATCATGTATTTGTTAAGAGTCTAGTTCTAGAATATATAAAGAGCTCTTACAATTTAACAGTAAAAGAAGCCAAATAATCCAATCCTAAAATGGGCGAAGGATTTAAATAGGTATTTCTCCAAAGAAGACATACAAATGGCCACAGGCACATGAAACAATGCTCAACACCACTAGTCATTAATCAGGGAAATGCAAGTCAATCCAGGAGAGATCACTGCATATCCACTAGGATGGCTACAATCAAAAAGACAGACAGTAACAAGTGCTGAAAAGGATGTGAAGAAAATGGCACCCTATACACTGCTGCTGCTGCTGGGAATGTGAAATGGCGAAGCTTCTTTAGACGATATTCTGACAGTTCCTCAAAAAGTTAAACACAGAGTTACCATATGCCCCAGCAATCCCACGCCTAGATATATACCCAAGAGAACTGAAAACATATGTCCACCCAAAAACTTGTACAAGAATAATCACAGCAGCATTTTTCGTAATAGACAAAAACCCAGACATAATAGACAAAAACATCTGGAAACAACCCAGATGTCTATCAGCTGATGAATGGATAACCAAAATGTCATATATACGTACAATGGAATATTATTCAGCCAGAAAAAAGGAGTAAAGTACAGAATCATACCACAACTTGGATGAGCCTTGAAAACATGATGCTAAGTGAAAGAAGCCAGACACACAAGGCCACAAATTGTATGACTCCATTAAATGAATTCCATTACACGAAATGTCCAGAATAGGCAAATCTATAGAGGAGGAAAGTCAATTAGTGGTTGTCAGGGACTGAGGGAGAGGGAAACGGGGAGTGACTGCTAATGGGTATGGGATTTTCTTTTAGGGTGATGAAAATGTTCTGGAATTGGGGACTTCCCTGGTGGCGCAGTGGTTAAGAGAATCCGCCTGCCAATGCAGGGGACACGGGTTCGAGCCCTGGTCCGGGAAGATCCCACCTGCCGCAGAGCAACTAAGCCTGTGCTCCACAACTACTGAGCCTGCGTTCTAGAGCCCACGAGCCACAACTACTGAGCCTGAGAGCCACAGCTACTGAAGCCCGCAGGCCTAGAGCCCGTGCTCCGCAACAAGAGAAGCCACAGCAATGAGAAGCCCGTGCACGGCAATGAAGAGCAGCCCCCACTTGCCGCAACTAGAGAAAGCCCGCGTGCAGCAATGAAGACCCAACGCAGCCAAAAATAAATAAATTAACTAATTTTTAAAAATGTTCTGAGAGAGGCATGGACATATATACACTACCAAACGTAAGGCAGATAGCTAGTGGGAAGCAGCCGCATAGCGCAGGGAGATCAGCTCAGTGCTTTGTGACCGCCTGGAGGGGTGGGATAGGGAGGGTGGGAGGGAGGGAGACACAGGAGGGAAGA
The DNA here is from genome assembly GCF_005190385.1 of Monodon monoceros. NCBI lineage: Eukaryota > Metazoa > Chordata > Mammalia > Artiodactyla > Monodontidae > Monodon > Monodon monoceros. The sequence continues at coordinate 81,867,673 of NW_021703775.1, forward strand.
GATGTGGGAACGTATGTATATGTATAACTGATTCACTTTGTTGTAAAGCAGAAACTAACACACCATTGTAGAGCAATTATACTCCAATAAAGATGTTTAAAAAAATGTTCTGGAATTGGATACAGGTGATAGCTGAACAATTCTGTGAATATACTAAAAAAATCACGAATTAGACACTTTAAAATGGTAGATTTTATGGTATGTGAATTGTATCTCAATTTTTTAAAAAAGCAACAACAGGGCTTCCCTGGTGGTGCAGTGGTTGACAGTTCGCCTGCCAATGCAGGGGACACGGGTTCGTGCCCCGGTCCGGGAAGATCTCACATGCCGCGGAGCGGCTAGGCCCGTGAGCCATGGCCGCTGAGCCTGCGCGTCCAGAGCCTGTGCTCCGCAACGGGAGAGGCCACAGCAGTGAGAGGCCTGCGTACCGCAAAAAAAAAAAAAAAAAGCAACAACAAAAATAAGCACCTGAGGAAACCACAGAAAGGTGTTTTTTTTATCAACTTGATTAATTCATAACCTATACTTTTTTTCAGGACTAAAAACTAGCCATTCGTTGTCGATTTTTATTCCCACCTTTTATTCTAGTGTCTTTTCAAACTGAATATATGGGATACAAAGAACCATGAGATTTTCAGGCTGGAGAGGGTAGTCGGAGATCAACTAATCCCAACACCTCATTTAAGAGATCACACATCCAGGGCAGTGACTTGCTCAAGGTCGTACAGCAAGGCGGAGACCACATCAGAACTGGAACCAACTCTTCTAACCCCCTGGCTGGTGCTCTTCCCATGCCACCATATTAACACAACCAAATCCACAGGGCTTCATAATAGCACGTCTTCCAGTGATGAAATACTGGCTCCCCCTAAGGCTAGGGAAAAGTTCTTGGAACCCTGATGTCAGAAAATCAGTATTTACTTAAAATTCAACAGTCCAAATTATTTAGTGATCGCAAAACCCTGTGATCATTAACACAATCTTCTTTTCACCAGAGAAGCAAAGCACAACAGAGCTGTAATCAAGAAACCAAGGCATGCACCTGGAAAGGCAGTTCAAGGTGAGACGGGTAGCACACTACAGAGCCCCATTTGTCCCAAACTTAAACTAGCGATGCACCCAATGAAATTCCAGCTCATGGGCCAACCACCATATCGACTCCAGTGGTATTTTGGGGGAGGGAGAATCTGTAAAGGGGGAGTTAGAGAGGGAAAGTGTTATTTTCACCTCTAGTCTCTTGAAAAGTATAAATCCGAATGGCCAGCAGAAAGTGGACGAGGTGGTCAGAAAAAGTAAAGAGCGGCACGGGGCAGGTGAACTGTGTTGCAGAAACAGAATGTTAGGAAATGTCTCATCTACCCTCCACTTTACAAGTGAGGCCACTAAGCCTGGACCAGTGAAATCAGCCGCCCCAGGCCCAGCACCTGGTTAGCTAACAGGTCGGGGCTATCAGAGGAATAAGTACAGTACAAAGGCTTAACATGTCCCTTCCTCTCAGAATCTCCCCAAAGTTCCCTAACTGGCAGCAGGGTGCCAACACCTCATGGAGACTGCCTAGACAAGCCACATCTGTGATTCCCCCCTTCAGTGGTCGCCTCTCCAAACACAGATCTGCTGACACGGAGGGAACAGTGCATGGACCTGATCCCTGGCTACGTGGCTCTGGAGTCCTTTACAAGCAGCTGTCCTCAGTCCCTCAGCTCTGAGGGGGAGGGAGGGGAGGCAGATGTACCTTTCTAACTCACTCCAAAACAGTTAAGGCCACTTAATAAACACCTCTGATGCTAAGTACCTCCCCAGGGGTTAGAGTCTGATGACCTAGGTCGACAACTATCAACCTGCACTAAAGAAGCCCAGAGAAACACCTAAAGAGGGAACTTCCCGGGCAATAGAGATCCCAGCAGGAGACTGTCAGGTGAGGCATTAAAGGGCCAGCAGGAGGAACACCCCTAAGCACACAGGCTAATCTCAGCGTGGCTAGGACTCCTGGTTCTATCAACCACTAATTGCGGGGCAGGCAGGCTACCTGCAGTCATGGAACTTGTCTGAGCCTCGGGTTTCTTCAACTATAACACAGAGATAACAGGATCTACAGCAGACAGGATAAGGGAAAGGATTCAGCAATCAAAACAAGCCATTTAAAACACAGCACAGCCCTTAACCCAGAACTAGGGCTCAAAGAAATGTCAGCCATTGGTGTTAAAAACAAAAACAAAACCTCTATTAAGATTTCTTCTGGGAAACTAGGGAAAGAGGCCCCCAAATCCGGGTCACCTGGCTAGAATCCTAGACGCCGAGGGAATTCACCATTAGAGGGAACCATCTTCACCAGCCAGCCGACTTTACTGCGAGCATCTGTGTATAAAATCACACCGACAAAGCCATCTTCAGCACCGAGAGGAGAGATGATGTCATTAATAATCCCGTTAGTAGGGCAGGCCTCCTGCCAGGGTGTGAGCAATACCCGGGGCCACTCGGCTTTGCAGGGCTGGGCATGTCAGCAGAGCAGTGAACAGAGTAACGAGGAACCGTTTCTGCAGCAACACGGACAGAGGAGGCAGAGAGGAAACAGTGGCAGCAAGGGTTCTTCAGAAGCATCCACTCAGGAAATGCAGCAGATGCATCACAGTGCAAGACAGCAAGAGAGGGGTCGTGCTGGTCACAGAGCCATCAATATGGAGGGCCTTTTCCGGTCCAGGCTCTACAGAGGCAGTTGGCGGCTATAGGAGCAGACTCTCGTGTCAAAACGCTTGAGTTTGAATCCTGGCTCTGCCACTTCCTAGCTCTGTGATCCTGGTAAAGTGGCTCAGGTTCTCTGGGCCTTACAGGGTTTTTTGTAATCATCAAGCAAGTTAAGAGTTAATATGTGTAAAGAACTTAAAGCATGCCTGGCACACAGTAAGCGCCCAATAAGTGCTAAAAGGCAAGAAAAAAACAACAACAGGGACTGACAGTAACACTTCAGTCATGCTGTAGATACCCCAAACACACTCATGCAACAACAGCATCGTTTCAAACACGTAACCTCACCGAAAACACGACAGAACTCAAAGTCTGCCTTAGAAGTCTGGGCGGAAGGTACCTGTAAATCTATCATCACTTCACATCCAAGCTTGCCCTCCAGAGTCAAGGACAGCATATGACAAACCAGAAAAACAAGAAAGGTACAAGCAGGAGAATTGGCGGCCCAGCTCAGGGTCCTAACCACAGGACTCATAAGATGCAACTCACAGTTCTGCTGAACGCCAAGGCATGCGTGAAGGTATGAACTAAACCAGGACCACACGAGAAACTGCCAAGCCCTGACCCTGAAAAAATGCAGAGAGCACCATGGCTGTCAGGCCACAGCTGACAGCTTTACCCTCCACCCCTAGTTCCCCTAAGCACCTTGGCTACTGGATAACTACAACACTGGCGAGGGGTGTCACCCCTCTCTGCTCAACTCTAAGAACCAATTCATCACAGTGATGGTATAATTATGAAGCCTGTTTAAGGAGCATTGCTGCAGAGTCACTCACTCACTCCAAAATACAGTTAACTAAAGTAATCTTACCAATAAGCCTGGAATTCTTAGCCTGAATTCAGGGAGGTTCATAAACTTGGATTGGAAAAAAGAATTACATCTGGATTTCATGAGCCCCCAAGTGAAATTCAGCGTTTCCCTCAATTATGAATGTAAGCAACACACCGTGATGGTATTAGCAGTACCTGCGACTCCAGCAAAAGATATACTTACATAGCTTTAGAAGTGTTGGAAACAGCTCCAATACTGCTTACATTCATCAGTACCTCAAAATTAAAATATTTATTAGACCCAAAACCGAATCTTGATATTTAATGCTTTAGTAAAGAAACATATATTAGTATGACACAGATTTTCAAATATATTTTTGAAATATATTTCAATATACTTGGTTCCCTTCGAGATCCCATGTATTTTATTCAATGCATTAAAACATCTTTCTGAAATGAGGTCCACCATCTTCACCAGAGTACCAGAGGGGTCCATGGCACAAAAAAAAGGGCTAAAAGGGGCTTCCCTGGTGGCGCAGTGGTTGAGAGTCCGCCTGCCGATGCAGGGGACACGGGTTCGTACCCCGGTCCAGGAAGATCCCACATGCCGCAGAGAGGCTGGGCCCGTGAGCCACAGCCGCTGAGCCTGCGTGTCCGGAGCCCGTGCTCCGCAACAAGAGAGGCCACAACAGTGAGAGGCCCGCGTACCGCAAAAAAAAAAAAAAAAGGTCTAATAGGATAAACACTAACTACACACAAAATAAGTGCTTTATGGGGAAGGAGCTAATCCCGCCCACTTTTCCATCACTGGCCCCTGGTGGTAACAAAATACTGGTAGATGCCCATACACATTTACAAATCAAGAAACCCAACACAACCAAATACAAATAAAAATTCAGCCCAAGCATTCCAGCTCTGGTTGACAGTCCATCTATTCCACATCGTCCACATGATAAAACGATAATGGTACAGAAGTACCTGGAAGGGCCCTGGCAACCACTTGAAGGCCACATGACACAGAAAGTATAGGCAAAGAAGGTGGTTTCCTATGGTGGCGGGACTAGGTGAATTCACCACCTCTTTGCAGTGGGAAAGAGGAGTGTTAGGGAGCTGAATGTGGACAGTATCCCAGGCATCCGACACAGCTAAGAAAGCGTCGCCTGCTATCGTCTGCCTACAAACAGCAGAGGAGAGAAGCAGACACACCCCGCCGGCCCTGTCTACACGACTCTGCTTACTCCCTCCCTTCCCTTATCAGCGTCTGCAGAGAACAAAATGAATATCCAGCACTGGCCCCAACACAAGTGCTACAGCCAGTCATGCTGAGCAGCACACGGCCGGCCTCGATACCAACACTAGGTAACTCCACAGAGTGTCAGCTTTGCTGCAGGGACAGCAGGAGGCCTGTTCTTCAAGCGCCCGAGTGAACCGAGCCTGGCCTCTGCCTTCGCTGGGACGGGAGCCCTGCTCTGTCCCTCTCGCCCCCCAGCACAGACAACACAGAGGGTCTCCATCAGACCTCTCGTCGCCCCCGCTGCTACCACCTAGGCCACGACGTTCTTGCCTGGATGACCCCCAGCCCCAACTGGTCCCCCTCTTTTCTCTCATGCGCTGCCCATCTATTCTCTCTGGAGCAACCACCGGGAAAGGTTTAAAATGTAAATCAGATCAAGCCCTCCAGTGGCTTCCCACCATGTTAGAACAACATCCAATTCCCTCCCAAGACCCAGAAGGCCTCCTGTGATCTGGCCCTGCCTGGCCCTCACCCTCTCCCACGCCCACTTCTCTCCTCCAACAGGGCCTGGGCCAGGCACATCTTAGGGCCTCTTCACGTGCTGCTCTCCCCTGGCTACTTCCTCATTGCCTTCTGGGCTCTGCTCTAATGCCACCTCTTCGGAGAGGCCTTTCCTGATTTCAGTTTCCTGCTCTCCAGAGTCACATTCTGTTCCTGTATTCTGTGTAACTTTTCTTCAGAGCACTTATCACTACCTGACATTACATTACTTTACTGCAGTGATTATCAACCCCATTTAGGGAGTGGCTTTAAAAATTGCCAATGCTTCAGGCCCCACCTAAACTAATTAAGTCAATTTCATGGAGTGGGCCAGGCATCTCTATTCTATAAGCCCCCCAGCAAGTGATTCTAATGTGCCGCCAGGGTTAGAACAGTGCTTCTCAAATGTTAACGCGCATATAATGCACCTGGAGATGTTATTAAAACCCTCGATTCTGATTCCACGGGTCTAGGGTGGGATTTGACAGTCTGCATTTCTAACAAGCTTCCAGGTGATGCCAATGCAGCTGGTCAGTGAACCCTTCTCCGAGTTGCAAGCATCTAAAAACCATTGTCCAGAACTTTCTGCAATGAGGAAAATGTTCTAAACCTACGCCTTCCAATGCACCTGTGCTTTATTAGCACTTGAAATGTGGCTAGGGCAGCTGAGAAACTGAATGGTTAATTTTAGGCTACTATATTGGACAGTGCAAGTCTAGAATGTATGTGCTCCACAAAGAAAGGCATCAGGGCCTGGCCATGTGGAGGGTAAGAATCAAGGATTATTCCAAATTCGTGGCCTGAGCAGCCCTCTGTGGACTGGCTATGAAAATCCAACCAGACGCCTAGATGGCCACCGCCTCAGGAGTGGATCAATATTTACCTAAGGCTGGGAGGCAGATACAAGAGACTATATTGAGATACCTTAGTAATTAAAGCATGTGGTAAGCCACAGATGACTACCTTGGCTTCAAGACTCAATTGCACATCATCATACAAGGCCCTCCTAACCATGGCCCCAGGCACACCTGACCACTCCCATCCCTAGGCATCCATGATTCTGGACAGTCTTGTGGTTACGGCCTCACCACGTTTTATTGCATTGATCTGTTTATAGGATATCTGTCTCTCCCACTAAGCTTCAGGTTGCTTCAAAGACAATGCATGCCTCTTGGGAATTCTGTTCCCATCACCTAGCACACAGCAGCACTGAATAAATACTGAATGAATGACAGGGCCTGGAACCCACCACAAACAGCATTAGTACTTTTACTGTTAATCACAAGAAAGAGAGAAATTGAATAGGGGGTGGGGGAGAATGGGGGAATCACATAAGAAGAGATCATTCCCTCCTTGAATGACTCGAAAATTTCCAGACACCTACCCAGATTACAGGACACAGCATAACAAGGTGGCCCTGTCTGATCCATAGAGGCTCATTTCCGGAAATAAGAAGGGACTGGGCAAGCTAGATGATGTCCTTCTGACAATAAACCTAAAATCTGTTAGTCTGGGACGTGGAAGCGCTGTTTTCCAAACAAGTCACAAAGGGCTAAGGTTCAGAATCACACTCTTGCCTAAAAAGTACGTAGGCCGTAGGCTGGGTTCCCACTAATAACTGCTGGGAGGAGCTTCTGGTCCCAAGGACAGCAAGGCCCCTGGGAGTCTGTGCAGCCCAATGCTCATTCTACCCCTGCAGTTAGAACCCTGTGCTTGTGACAGCAATGAGATTTCCAAGGCAACCAAGGACAACAGAGTGGAGAATTATGGCCCGGAAGGAAGTAGATTAAATTTTAATACTCACGAGTCAACATCAAATTTATTTTTAAAACTACATATCTGACAAAGCCAAATAAGCAAGACAGAATGGATGATGCTCTAAAGGAGGGTCTAACTATGAATATCCCACACATGTATACAATTTTTCCCTATTTTGAGAATATTTCAAAGAGCTCAGACTCAAAGAAACTGAGACAGCAATAAAAACCCCCAAAAGGGGGGAGAGGAGGGTTTTCAGATTCAGCCACAATTTTTTTTCCATTATTTCCAAAAACACAGGGCAGATTCCAGTTAAGTACCAGACTTCGCTAAAATTGTGCAAAACAATTACTTCACCAAGAGAAAGTGATGATCACAAAGTGAAAATTTTAAAACACAGCTATATGCTGACCTGCTGCCAAGACAACAAACTGGTTAAAAAATAAGCAACAGTGAACATATAGTTTTCCATTCACTTACTCATTCAACCATTCCTTTCCCTTACTCCCCTCCCCCCCATGTAAATCCCAGCTTGGGGGGGGCCAAACACCCTCATCAGGTTCTATGGATTAACTATCATGTAATCTATTAAAGCAGTTAGCATTTAGTAAACTGGTTGTCTACCAGGTATTGTGCTGTGTATTATCTCATTAAACCCTCACAACCCTCTGAAGTAGACAGGTATTGTGATCGAGACTTTAAAGCCAAGGAAAATGAGAAAACGTTAGGTATCTCACCTAAGTTCACACAATTGCCCAGTGGTGGAGTGTGAACTTGAACCCAGGTCCCTCTGACAAAGGAGTAATTTAGAGAATTCAGCATTATTAAAAGTAACAGAAAGCAGCATCATTTCGGAAAACAGCATGAAACCAAGTTCAAACTCCAGCTCTTCAACTTACTAGCTCTATAACCTTGAGCAAATTAACCTCTCTAAGCTCAATGTCCTCATGTGTAAAGCAGGGATGAGGAATAAATACAACAGATGTGAGGTTCATAGTACAGGGTAGGGATCCATTAGCTACCCACAGTCCAGCTACAGGTGTACATATCAAAAAAAAAACTTACACTTCAACTGTAGGATGATTTTTAGCAGACATAACCTATCTTGGAAATAACAGGTTCACAAACATTAACCAGTTTAAAATTAGTTTACTAATTCCATGACACATTTGTTTAAACACAGGACCAAGGACTTGAAAATTTATTTGTCACAATACCCACTCTCATGTCTCATTTCAGTATGAAGAGCAGAATGCTTGTTTAAAATCAAAACATGAGGGCATCACTGGTTAAATAAAACTGTTTCAGATTTAGTTCTCTCATAAATGTAAGCTCACATGTACCATTATCTTAGTATGTATACTGAATTTGCTTAAAGTGAGACAGACCTGTAATGATTTGTTTCTTTTTCATTTTTGAGACTTTAACCAATTCTTGTTCTTGGATGGCAACATGGAGCAAGCCTGCAGTTTAGTAACATGACCAAATCCAGTCTCTCTTTAATCTGCTCAGTAACTGAGCTCTAGGGTAATCTCCTGCACAGCATACAAAAAGAGCTCTGGAATTACACACTGCAAACTAAAACTAATCAGGAAAGGATATGCCAATTTTAATAGCAACTCCTATTTGCCTAGCTTTCCAGCATCTGCCAGTGTTAGTAATATTTAACTGACAAACTTCAGTAGGGAAAAGAAACAGAACTTTAAACACAATTAAGCTTTCTTTTTAAGGCACTGTGTACAAAGCTTCCTTCCCTTAAAAGATATTCAGCTACCTCTTGGGCTGCAATCATTCCATAAACATTGTTAATGGTGTATTTTCAAAACAGCGTGAAAATTTCTTCTTGCTTTTCAACCAGCACTTCTGAAAAAACTTACTACGCTCATCCCCATCTGCCTCATTTGAAGGCATAATCTTGAAGCCTCGCTAATACAGGTAGAGTTAAGTGATGTGGGATCACAGAGCTCGCTACAAAAGATTTACATTCAGCTCTCCTCTACAAAAAAAAGGGGGGGTGAGGAAGGAAGGGGGGAAGAAAGCCCTATACTATACTTAAAACACTCAGAATGTTGAATCTGCTACTTTTGACTTAGCCTATTATTGACTGTTTATGTCTACAAAGAAAAAAATTTCCATTAAGGGAAAACATTCTGTATTTTTTTTTCCCCAAGCAATTCCTAACAGCAGCTGCTTTGTTCAAGTCGGCAAAAACCTGAATGCCATCGCTTAATTTAAAGCTCTCTGGTGACCTCTCCTCACTCACTCTAGCCCAGTCATCTCCTTCTAAAATACCTACCATACCCCATTTTAAGAACGTTACTTGACGTTCTGGCCAAGAGGAATTTAATCATCTCTTCGACACTGGCACACGTGTGGCTGGTAAACCAGTTCCCTGTTATGAGCCAAGCACCTGACACAGTGTCTCTGACCCTCATAACCACCCTGGAAAGGATGCATTGCTAGTCTCGTTTGATAGGTAAGGAAAATGAGGGCAGAAAGGTGAGGAGCTGCCCCAAACCACAGTCGGCGGTGGCCCTGGACTCACGAACTCTGCCTGCCCTTCGGTCCCAGGCTGCTCTGACTGTCACCTAAGCTTGCGGGTCCTAAGCGCTCTCTCCGCAGGATGTGCAGGGCTTACTAGTTAGCACTAGACGATGACTTTGCACCTTGACTAAAAGCAGGCCTTTTCCAGGCTGATGGGGGAAGGGAGGCGTCCAGAGCTGCGAGCAGGTAAGACACACGTCCCCGGGGGTCAGCAATGGCCTTTGGATCGGAAGCCCGGCTCGCCCACTCCTCCCCGGGCGCCGCGCGGCACGGCGCGGGTCAGGCCTTCCTGGCTAAGGTGTGCACACCTTTCCTAGGCAGCCGGGATCCCCTGGACCGACCCAAGAGTCGTGCAGAGCGGGTCCCGGGTACACGGGCACCGCGCCGGGCAAGCTGGGGACAGGGGCACTCCACGCGCTGAGAGGGGGACGCTGGGGGGCCGCGGGCAAGCCGACGACCCCGGCCACAGCAGCCGAGGGGTCCCCGCTCACCGCCGGCCCCGACTCTCGGGCCAAAGTTGGCGGCGCAGGGAGCGGGGGGGACGGCGGGGGTGGGTACCGCCCGGCCCGGGGCCCCGCGAGGGGAGGGGGGGGGTCTTAAAAAGGCCCAAGGTAGGCAGCCGGCAGCCGTCTCTTCCGAGCCACCTCCACGGAACAAAGGGCTTGTTGCGGGCAGGGTTCGCCCAGCTGCGTCCGGATCCCGAGGAAAAGAAACTTTTCCCGGGATGCGGGAGCCGGGCCCGGGGCGGAGACGGGCTAGCGGGGCGCGGCGCTACCTGCGGCCGGAGCCGCCCGCCCGGCGAGGCCCGCCGGCGCCGCTCACCTCCTCGATGGCCGCCACCGTATTCCGGCACTGCGCCGTGCGCGTGGTGAAGCTCGAGGCCGTGGGCGCCTTGTAGTCTTCATGGGTCTCGGCCACGAATTCCGACACGGAGATCTGGTCCGGCATCGCCTCAGAGCGCGGGCGGCGGGCCGCGGGGGAGCCGCCGCCTCAGCCGCCGCGAGGGCTCCGACCGGCCGCTCGGA